>NW_024396846.1:0-34973 GCF_004115215.2 Ornithorhynchus anatinus
ACCGCTGCTCCCGGCTAAAGCTCTGCTCCCGGGCCGACCTTTGCTCCTGTCCTAATCTTTTCTGCCGGCTAAACCTCTGCTTCCGGCCTGACCGTGCGGCTCCCCGACATGACCTTTTCTTCCGGCCTGACTGTTTTCTGCGGGTCAGACCTTTTTCTTCCGCCTAACCTTTTCTGCGGGCCTGACCATTGCTCCCGGACCCACCTTTTCTCCCCGGCTAAACCTCTGCTCACCGGCCCCGACCGTCTGCTCCCGGCCCGACCTCTGCTCCCGGCCCGACCTCTGCTCCCGGCCCGACCTCTGCTCCCGGCCTAATTTTTCTTCCCGGCTAAACCTCTGCTTCCGGCCTGACCTGGGCTCCCAACCTGACTTTTCTTCCGGCCTAAATTTTTCTGCTGGCCTGACCTTTGCTCCCGGCCCCATCTTTTCTGCGGGTCTCCTTTGTTCCTGGCCTGATCTTTTCTCGCCGGCTCAAACCTCTGCTCCGGCTTAAACCTCTGCCCCCGGCCGCCTTTGCTCCCGGCCTCATCTTTTCTCCCGGCTAAACCCTCTGCTCCGGTTAAAACTCTGCTCCCGGCCGCCCCTTTGCTCCCCGGCCCTGATCTTTTCTCCCGGTTTAACCTCTGATCCGGGCCAAACCTCTTGCTCCCGGCCAAACCTCTGCTCCCGGTGTTAACCTCTTGCCCCCGGCCCCACCCTTTGCTCCCGGCCTGATCTTTTCTTCCTGCTAAACCTCTGGCCGCGGCCTTACCTGTGCTCCAGACCTGACCTTTTTCTTCCGGATTAACCTTTTCTGTGGGCCTGACCTTTGCTCCCGGCCCCACCTTTTCTGCGGGTCTCCCTTTGCTCCCGGCCTGATCTTTTCTCCCGGCTAAACCTCTGCTCCCGGCCCGCCCTTTGCTCCTAGGCCCATCTTTTCTCCCGGCTAAACCTCGGCTCCTGGCCTGACCTGTGCTTCAGACCTGATCTTTTTCTTAAGGATTAATCTTTTCTGCGGGCCTGACCTTTGCTCCCGGCTCCACCTTTTCTGTGGGTCTCCCTTTGCTCCCGGCCTGATCTTTTCTCCCGGCTAAACCTCTGCTCCCGGTTAAACCTCTGCCCCCGGCCCCGCCCTTTGCTCCCGGCCTGATCTTTTCTCCCGGCTAAACCTCTGCTCCCAGTTAAACCTCTGGCCCCGGCCCGCCCTTTGCTCCTGGCCTGATCTTTTGTCCGGGCTAAACCTCTGCTCCCGGCCCGACCTCTGCTCCCGGGCCGACCTCTGCTCCCGGCCTAATCTTTCCTCCCGGCTAAAGCTCTGCTTCCGGCCTGACCTGGGCTCCCGACCTCACCTTTTCTTCCGGCCTAACCTTTTCTGCGGGCCTGACCTTTGCTCCCGGCTCCACCTTTTCTGTGGGTCTCCCTTTGCTCCCGGCCTGATCTTTTCTCTCCCGGCTAAACCTCTGCTCCCAGTTAAACCTCTGCCCCCGGCCCGCCCTTTGCTCCTGGCCTGATCTTTTGTCCCGGCTAAACCTCTGCTCCCGGCCCGAACTCTGCTCCCGGCCCGATCTCTGCTCCCGGCCCGACCTCTGCTCCCGGCCTAATCTTTCCTCCCGGCTAAACCTCTGCTTCCGGCCTGACCTGGGCTCCCAACCTGACCTTTTCTTCCGGCCTAAATTTTTCTGCGGGCCTGACCTTTGCTCCCGGCCCCACCTTTTCTGCGGGTCTCCCTTTGTTCCCGGCCTGATCTTTTCTCCCGGCTAAACCTCTGCTCCCGGTTAAACCTCTGCCCCCGGCCCGCCCTTTGCTCCCGGCCTGATCTTTTCTCCCGGCTAAACCTCTGCTTCCGGCCTGACCTGGGCTCCCGACCTGACCTTTTCTTCCGGCCTGACTGTTTTCTGCGGGTCAGACCTTTTCTTCCGGCCTAACCTTTTCTGCGGGCCTGACCATTGCTCCCGGACCCACCTTTTCTCCCGGCTAAACCTCTGCTCCCGGCCCGACCTCTGCTCCCGGCCCGACCTCTGCTCCCGGCCCGACCTCTGCTCCCGGCCTAATCTTTCTTCCCGGCTAAACCTCTGCTTCCGGCCTGACCTGGGCTCCCAACCTGACCTTTTCTTCCGGCCTAAATTTTTCTGCTGGCCTGACCTTTGCTCCCGGCCCCACCTTTTCTGCGGGTCTCCCTTTGTTCCTGGCCTGATCTTTTCTCCCGGCTAAACCTCTGCTCCCGGTTAAACCTCTGCCCCCGGCCCGCCCTTTGCTCCCGGCCTCATCTTTTCTCCCGGCTAAACCTCTGCTCCCGGTTAAACCTCTGCTCCCGGCCCGCCCTTTGCTCCCGGCCTGATCTTTTCTCCCGGTTTAACCTCTGATCCGGGCCAAACCTCTGCTCCCGGCCAAACCTCTGCTCCCGGTTAAACCTCTGCCCCCGGCCCACCCTTTGCTCCCGGCCTGATCTTTTCTTCTGGCTAAACCTCTGGCCGCGGCCTTACCTGTGCTCCAGACCTGACCTTTTTCTTCCGGATTAACCTTTTCTGCGGGCCTGACCTTTGCTCCCGGCCCCACCTTTTCTGCGGGTCTCCCTTTGCTCCCTGCCTGATCTTTTCTCCCGGCTAAACCTCTGCTCCCGGTGAAACTTCTGCCCCCCGCCTGCCCTTTGCTCCTAGGCACATCTTTTCTCCCGGCTAAACCTCGGCTCCTGGCCTGACCTGTGCTTCAGACCTGATCTTTTTCTTAAGGATTAATCTTTTCTGCGGGCCTGACCTTTGCTCCCGGCTCCACCTTTTCTGTGGGTCTCCCTTTGCTCCCGGCCTGATCTTTTCTCCCGGCTAAACCTCTGCTCCCGGTTAAACCTCTGCCCCCGGCCCGCCCTTTGCTCCCGGCCTGATCTTTTCTCCCGGCTAAACCTCTGCTCCCAGTTAAACCTCTGGCCCCGGCCCGCCCTTTGCTCCTGGCCTGATCTTTTGTCCGGGCTAAACCTCTGCTCCCGGCCCGACCTCTGCTCCCGGGCCGACCTCTGCTCCCGGCCTAATCTTTCCTCCCGGCTAAAGCTCTGCTTCCGGCCTGACCTGGGCTCCCGACCTCACCTTTTCTTTCGGCCTAACCTTTTCTGCGGGCCTGACCTTTGCTCCCGGCTCCACCTTTTCTGTGGGTCTCCCTTTGCTCCCGGCCTGATCTTTTCTCCCGGCTAAACCTCTGCTCCCAGTTAAACCTCTGCCCCCGGCCCGCCCTTTGCTCCTGGCCTGATCTTTTGTCCCGGCTAAACCTCTGCTCCCGGCCCGAACTCTGCTCCCGGCCCGATCTCTGCTCCCGGCCCGACCTCTGCTCCCGGCCTAATCTTTCCTCCCGGCTAAACCTCTGCTTCCGGCCTGACCTGGGCTCCCAACCTGACCTTTTCTTCCGGCCTAAATTTTTCTGCGGGCCTGACCTTTGCTCCCGGCCCCACCTTTTCTGCGGGTCTCCCTTTGTTCCCGGCCTGATCTTTTCTCCCGGCTAAACCTCTGCTCCCGGTTAAACCTCTGCCCCCGGCCCGCCCTTTGCTCCCGGCCTGATCTTTTCTCCCGGCTAAACCTCTGCTTCCGGCCTGACCTGGGCTCCCGACCTGACCTTTTCTTCCGGCCTGACTGTTTTCTGCGGGTCAGACCTTTTCTTCCGGCCTAACCTTTTCTGCGGGCCTGACCATTGCTCCCGGACCCACCTTTTCTCCCGGCTAAACCTCTGCTCCCGGCCCGACCTCTGCTCCCGGCCCGACCTCTGCTCCCGGCCCGACCTCTGCTCCCGGCCCGACCTCTGCTCCCGGCCTAATCTTTCTTCCCGGCTAAACCTCTGCTTCCGGCCTGACCTGGGCTCCCAACCTGACCTTTTCTTCCGGCCTAAATTTTTCTGCTGGCCTGACCTTTGCTCCCGGCCCCACCTTTTCTGCGGGTCTCCCTTTGTTCCTGGCCTGATCTTTTCTCCCGGCTAAACCTCTGCTCCCGGTTAAACCTCTGCCCCCGGCCCGCCCTTTGCTCCCGGCCTCATCTTTTCTCCCGGCTAAACCTCTGCTCCCGGTTAAACCTCTGCTCCCGGCCCGCCCTTTGCTCCCGGCCTGATCTTTTCTCCCGGTTTAACCTCTGATCCGGGCCAAACCTCTGCTCCCGGCCAAACCTCTGCTCCCGGTTAAACCTCTGCCCCCGGCCCACCCTTTGCTCCCGGCCTGATCTTTTCTTCTGGCTAAACCTCTGGCCGCGGCCTTACCTGTGCTCCAGACCTGACCTTTTTCTTCCGGATTAACCTTTTCTGCGGGCCTGACCTTTGCTCCCGGCCCCACCTTTTCTGCGGGTCTCCCTTTGCTCCCTGCCTGATCTTTTCTCCCGGCTAAACCTCTGCTCCCGGTTAAACCTCTGCCCCCGGCCCGCCCTTTGCTCCCGGCCTGATCTTTTCTCCCGGCTAAACCTCTGCTCCCAGTTAAACCTCTGGCCCCGGCCCGCCCTTTGCTCCTGGCCTGATCTTTTGTCCGGGCTAAACCTCTGCTCCCGGCCCGACCTCTGCTCCCGGGCCGACCTCTGCTCCCGGCCTAATCTTTCCTCCCGGCTAAAGCTCTGCTTCCGGCCTGACCTGGGCTCCCGACCTCACCTTTTCTTTCGGCCTAACCTTTTCTGCGGGCCTGACCTTTGCTCCCGGCTCCACCTTTTCTGTGGGTCTCCCTTTGCTCCCGGCCTGATCTTTTCTCCCGGCTAAACCTCTGCTCCCAGTTAAACCTCTGCCCCCGGCCCGCCCTTTGCTCCTGGCCTGATCTTTTGTCCCGGCTAAACCTCTGCTCCCGGCCCGAACTCTGCTCCCGGCCCGATCTCTGCTCCCGGCCCGACCTCTGCTCCCGGCCTAATCTTTCCTCCCGGCTAAACCTCTGCTTCCGGCCTGACCTGGGCTCCCAACCTGACCTTTTCTTCCGGCCTAAATTTTTCTGCGGGCCTGACCTTTGCTCCCGGCCCCACCTTTTCTGCGGGTCTCCCTTTGTTCCCGGCCTGATCTTTTCTCCCGGCTAAACCTCTGCTCCCGGTTAAACCTCTGCCCCCGGCCCGCCCTTTGCTCCCGGGCTGATCTTTTCTCCCGGCTAAACCTCTGCTCCCGGTTAAACCTCTGCTCCCGGCCAGCCCTTTGCTCCCGGCCTGATCTTTTCTCCCGGTTTAACCTCTGATCCGGGCCAAACCTCTGCTCCCGGCCAAACCTCTGCTCCTGGTTAAACCTCTGCCCCCGGCCCACCCTTTGCTCCCGGCCTGATCTTTTCTTCTGGCTAAACCTCTGGCCGCGGCCTTACCTGTGCTCCGGACCTGACCTTTTTCTTCCGGATTAACCTTTTCTGCGGGCCTGACCTTTGCTCCCGGCCCCACCTTTTCTGCGGGTCTCCCTTAGCTCCCTGCCTGATCTTTTCTCCCGGCTAAACCTCTGCTCCCGGTGAAACCTCTGCCCCCCGCCTGCCCTTTGCTCCTAGGCCCATCTTTTCTCCCGGCGAAACCTCGGCTCCTGGCCTGACCTGTGCTTCAGACCTGATCTTTTTCTTAAGTATTAATCTTTTCTGCGGGCCTGACCTTTACTCCCGGCTCCACCTTTTCTGTGGGTCTCCCTTTGCTCCCGGCCTGATCTTTTCTCCCGGCTAAACCTCTGCTCCCGGCCCTACCTCTGCTCCCGGTTAAACCTCTGCCACCGGCCCGCCCTTTGCTCCCGGCCTGATCTTTTCTCCTGGCTAAACCTCTGCCCCCGGTCCACCCTTTGCTCCCGGCCTGATCTTTTTTCCCGGCTAAACCTCTGCTCCCGGTTAGCCCTCTGCTCCCGGCCCGCCCTTTGCTCCCGGCCTGATCTTTTTTTCCGGCTAAACCTCTGGCCGAGGCCTTACCTGTGCTCCAGACCTGACCTTTTTCTTCTGGATTAACCTTTTCTGCGGGCCTGACCTTTGCTCCCGGCCCCACCTTTTCTACGGGTCTCCCTTTGCTCCCGGCCTGATCTTTTCTCCCGGCTAAACCTCTGCTCCCGGTTAAACCTCTGCCCCCGGCCCGCCATTTGCTCCTGGCCTGATCTTTTCTCCTCGGCTCTGGCCCTCCCCCTCAGGCCTGGCTGCCGCCACCCCGTTTTGGCTGCTGGCCTCCCCGGGCCAGCCCCCCCGACTCCCCCTGGGCTCCAGCCCTCCTCCCCTTGCCCCGCCCGGCTCGTTTTGGCCCCTGCCCTCCCCGGGCACCCTCTCCTCCCCTGGGTCGGTCCCCAGCTCGCCCCACCTTTTCTCCCAGTCGTTCCTGAGCTCCCGGCCGGAACTTTTCTGCGCGTCTGACCTTTGCTCCCGCCCTCCCCTTTGCTCCAGTTCCCACCTTTTCTCCCAGCCAAACCTCTGCTCCCAGCCTGACCTTTTATCGCAGCTAAACCTTTTCGGCGGGTCTGACCTTTGCTCCCGGCCCCACCTTTTCGGCGGGTCTGACCTTTGCTCCCGGCCTGATCTTTTCTCCCGGCCAAACCTCTGCTTCCGGCTAATCCTCTGCTCCCGGCCCGACATTTGCCCCCGGCCTGACCATTTCTGCGTGTCTGGCCTTTGCTCCCGGCCCCACCTTTGCTGCCGGCCAAACCTCTGCTCCCGGCTAAACCTTGGCTCCCGGCCCCACCTTTGCTCCCGGCCTAATCTTTCCTCCCGGCTAAACCTCTGCTCCCAGCCTGACCTGTGCTGCTGACCTGACCATTTCTTCCGGCCCAACCTTTTCTGCGGGTCTGACCTTTGCTCCCGGCCCGACCTTTCCTCCCGGCCAAACCTCTGCTCCCGGCTAAACCTCGGCTCCCGGCCCAACATTTGCTCCCGGCCTGATCTTTTCTCCCAGCCAAACCTCTGTTCCCGGCCTGCCCTTTGCTCCCGGCGCGACCTTTGCTCCCCGCCCCACCTTTTCTCCCGGCCAAACCTCTGCTCCAGGCCAAACCTCTGCTCCCGGGCCAACCTTTGCTCCCGGCCCAACCTTTGCTCCCTGCCTAATCTTTCCTCCCGGCTAAACCTCTGTTCCTGGCCTGACCTGTGTTCCCGACCTGACCTTTTTCTTCCTGATTAACCTTTTCTGCGGGCCTCACCTTTGCTCCCGGACCCACCTTTGCTACCAGCCAAACCTCCACTCCCGGCCTGAACTTTTCTCTCAGCTAAACCTCTTCTGCGGGTCTGCCCTTTGCTCCCGGCCTGATCTTTCCTCCCGTCCAAACCTCTGCTCCCGGCTAAACCTGTGCTCCCGGCCTGATCTTTTCTCCCGGCCAAACCTCTGCTCCCGGTTAAACCTCTGCCCGCGGCCCGCCCTTTGCTCCCGGCCTGATCTTTTCTCCGGGCTAAACCTCTGCTCCCGGTTAAACCTCTGCCCCCGGCCCGCCCTTTGCTCCCGGCCTGATCTTTTTCCCCGGCTAAACCTCAGCTCCCGGTTAAACCTCTGCCCCTGGCAAGCCCTTTGCTCCCGGCCTTATCTTTTCTCCCGGTTAAACCTCTGTCCCGGCCCGCCCTTTGCTCCCGGCCTGATCTTTTCTCCCGGCTAAACCTCTGCTCCCGCTTAAACCTCTGCCCCCGGCCTGCCCTTTACTCCCGGCCTGATCTTTTCTTCCGGCTACACCTCTGGCCGTGGCCTTACCTCTGCTCCAGACCTGACCTTTTTCTTCTGGATTAACCTTTTCTGCGGGCCTGACCTTTGCTCCCGGCCCCACCTTTTCTGCGGGTCTCCCTTTGCTCCCGGCCTGATCTTTTCTCCCGGCTAAACCTCTCCTCCCGGCCCGCCCTTTGCTCCCAGCCTGATCTTTTGTCCCGGCTAAACCTCTGCTCCGGGTGAAACCTCTGCCCCCGCCCCGCCCTTTGCTCCTGGCCTGATATTTTCGCCCGGCTAAACCACTGCTCCCGGGTAAACCTCTGCCCCCGGCCCGCCCTTTGCTCCCGGCCTTATCTTTTCTCCCGGCTAAACCTCTGCTGCCGGTGAAACCTCTACCCCCGGCCCACCATTTGCTCCCAGCCCCATCTTTTCTCCCGGCTAAACCTCTGCTCCTTGCCTGACCTGTGCTTCCGACCTGATCTTTTTCTTCCGGATTAACCTTTTCTGCGGGCCTGACCTTTGCTCCCGGCCCCACCTTTTCTGCGGGTCTCCCTTTGCTCCGGGCCTGATCTTTTTTCCCTGCTAAACCTCTGCTCCCGGTTAAACCTCTGCCGCCGGCCCGCCCTTTGCTCCCAGCCTGATCTTTTCTCCCGGCTAAACCTCTGCTCCCGGCCCAACCTCTGCTCCCGGTTAAACCTCTGCCCCCGGCCCGCCCTTTGCTCCCGGCCTGATGTTTTCTCCCGGCTAAACCTCTGCTCCCGGTTAAACCTCTGCCCCCGGCCCGCCCTTTGCTCCCGGCCTTATCTTCTCTCCCGGCTAAACCTCTGCTCCCGGTTAAACGTCTGCCCCCGGCACGCCCTTTGCTCCCGGCCTGATCTGTTCTCCCGGCTAAACTTCTGCTCCCGGTTAAACCTCTGCCCCCGGCCCGCCCTTTGCTCCCGCCCTGATCTTTTCTCCCGGCTAAAACTCTGCTCCCGTTTAAACCTCTGCCCCCGGCCGCACTTTGGCCCCTGCCTGTCCTTTTCTCCCGGCTAAACCTCTGGTCCGGGTTAAACCTCTGCCCCCGCCCCGCCCTTTGCTCCCGGCCTAATCTTTTCTCCCGGCTAAACCACTGCTCCCGGTTAAACCTCTGCCCAAGGCCCGCCCTTTGCTCCCGGCCTGATCTTTTCTCCCTGCTAAACCTCTGCTCCCGGTTAAACCTCTGCCCCCGGCCCGCCCTTTGCTCCTGGCCTGATCTTTACTCCCGGCTAAACCTCTGCTCCCGGTTAAACCTCTGCCCCCGGCCCGCCCTTTGCTCCCGGACTGACCTTTTCTCCCGCTAAACCTCTGGTCCGGGTTAAACCTCTGCCCCCGCCCCGCCCTTTGCTCCCGGCCTGATCTTTTCTCCCGGCTAAACCACTGCTCCCGGTTAAACATCTGCCCCCGGCCCACCCTTTGCTCAGGCCTGATCTTTTCTCCGGGCTATACCTCTGCTCCCGGTTAAACCTCTGCCGCCGGCCCGCCCATTGCTACCGGCCTGATCTTTTCTCCCGGCTAAACCTCTGCTCCCGGTTAAACCTCTGCCGCCGGCCCGCCCTTTGCTCCTGGCCTGATCTTTTCTCCCGGCTAAACCTCTGCTCCCGGTTAAACCTCTGCCCACGGCCCGCCCTTTGCTCCCGGCCTGACCTTTTCTCCCGTCTAAACCTGTGGTTCGGGTTAAACCTCTGCCCCCGCCCCACCCTTTGCTCAAGCCTGATCTTTTCTCCCGACTATACCTCTGCTCCCGGTTAAACCTCTGCCGCCGGCCCGCCCTTTGCTCCCGGCCTCATCTTTTCTCCTGGCTAAACCTCTGCTCCCGGTTAAACCTCTGCCCCCGGCACTCCCTTTGCTCCCGGCCTGATCTTTTCTCCCGGCTAAACCTCTGCTCCCGGCCCAACCTCTGCTCCCGGTTAAACCTCTGCCGCCGGCCCGCCCTTTCATCCCGGCCTGATCTTTTCTCCCGGCTAAACCTCTGCTCCCGGTTAAACCTCTGCCCCCGGCCCACCCTTTGCTCCCGGCCTGATCTTTTCTCCCGGCTAAACCTCTGCTCCCGGTTAAACCTCTGCCACCGGCCGGCCCTTTGCTCCCGGCCTGATCTTTTCTCCCGGCTAAACCTCTGCTCCTGGTTAAATCTGTGCTCCCGGCCCGCCCTTTGCTCCCGGCCTGATCTTTTCTCCCGGCTAAACCTCTGCTCCCAGTTAAACCTCTGCCTCCGGCCCGCCCTTTGCTCCCGGCCTGATTTTTCTCCCGGCTAAACCTCTGCTCCCGGTGAAACCTTTGCTCCCGGCCCGCCCTTTGCTCCCGGCCTGATCTTTTCTCCCGGCTAAACCTCTGCTAACAGTTAAACCTCTGACCCGGCCCGCCCTTTGCTCCCGGCCTGTTCTTTTCTCCCGGCTAAAACTCTGCTCCCGTTTAAACCTCTACCCCCGGCCCGCCCTTTGCTCCCGGCCTGATCTTTTCTCCCGCCTAAACTTCTGGTCCGGGTTAAACCTCTGCCCCCGCCCCGCCCTTTTCTCCCAGCCTGATCTTTTCTCCTGCCTAAACCACTGCTCCCGGTTAAACCTCTGCCCAAGGCCCGCCCTTTGCTCCTGGCCTTATCTTTTCTCCCATCTAAACCTCTGCTCCCGTCCCGCCCTTTGCTCCCGGCCTGGTCTTTTCTCCTGGCTAAACCTCTGCCCGCGGCCTGACCTGTGCACCAGACCTGACCTTTTTCTTCTGTATTAACCTTTTCTGCGGCCTGACCTTTGCTCCCGGCCCCACCTTTTCTGCGGGTCTCCCTTTGCTCCCGGCCTGATCTTTTTTCCCGGCTAAACCAATGCTCCCGGTTAAACCTCTGCCCCCGGCCCGCCCTTTGCTCCCGGCCTGATCTTTTCTCCCGGGTAAACCTCTGCTCCCGGCCCAACCTCTGCTCCCGGTTAAACCTCTGCCGCCGGCCCGCCCTTTGCTCCCGGCCTGATCTTTTCTCCCGGCTAAACCTCTACTCCCGGTTAAACCTCTGCCCCCGACCCGCCCTTTGCTCCCGGCCTGATCTTTTCTCCCGGCTAAACCTCTGCTCCCAGTTAAACCTCTGGCCCCGGCCCGCCCTTTGCTCCTGGCCTGATCTTTTGTCCGGGCTAAACCTCTGCTCCCGGCCCGACCTCTGCTCCCGGGCCGACCTCTGCTCCCGGCCTAATCTTTCCTCCCGGCTAAAGCTCTGCTTCCGGCCTGACCTGGGCTCCCGACCTCACCTTTTCTTTCGGCCTAACCTTTTCTGCGGGCCTGACCTTTGCTCCCGGCTCCACCTTTTCTGTGGGTCTCCCTTTGCTCCCGGCCTGATCTTTTCTCCCGGCTAAACCTCTGCTCCCAGTTAAACCTCTGCCCCCGGCCCGCCCTTTGCTCCTGGCCTGATCTTTTGTCCCGGCTAAACCTCTGCTCCCGGCCCGACCTCTGCTCCCGGCCCGATCTCTGCTCCCGGCCCGACCTCTGCTCCCGGCCTAATCTTTCCTCCCGGCTAAACCTCTGCTTCCGGCCTGACCTGGGCTCCCGACCTGACCTTTTCTTCCGGCCTAAATTTTTCTGCGGGCCTGACCTTTGCTCCCGGCCCCACCTTTTCTGCGGGTCTCCCTTTGCTCCCGGCCTGATCTTTTCTCCCGGCTAAACCTCTGCTCCCGGTTAAACCTCTGCCCCCGGCCCGCCCTTTGCTCCCGGGCTGATCTTTTCTCCCGGCTAAACCTCTGCTCCCGGTTAAACCTCTGCTCCCGGCCAGCCCTTTGCTCCCGGCCTGATCTTTTCTCCCGGTTTAACCTCTGATCCGGGCCAAACCTCTGCTCCCGGCCAAACCTCTGCTCCTGGTTAAACCTCTGCCCCCGGCCCACCCTTTGCTCCCGGCCTGATCTTTTCTTCTGGCTAAACCTCTGGCCGCGGCCTTACCTGTGCTCCGGACCTGACCTTTTTCTTCCGGATTAACCTTTTCTGCGGGCCTGACCTTTGCTCCCGGCCCCACCTTTTCTGCGGGTCTCCCTTAGCTCCCTGCCTGATCTTTTCTCCCGGCTAAACCTCTGCTCCCGGTGAAACCTCTGCCCCCCGCCTGCCCTTTGCTCCTAGGCCCATCTTTTCTCCCGGCGAAACCTCGGCTCCTGGCCTGACCTGTGCTTCAGACCTGATCTTTTTCTTAAGTATTAATCTTTTCTGCGGGCCTGACCTTTACTCCCGGCTCCACCTTTTCTGTGGGTCTCCCTTTGCTCCCGGCCTGATCTTTTCTCCCGGCTAAACCTCTGCTCCCGGCCCTACCTCTGCTCCCGGTTAAACCTCTGCCACCGGCCCGCCCTTTGCTCCCGGCCTGATCTTTTCTCCTGGCTAAACCTCTGCCCCCGGTCCACCCTTTGCTCCCGGCCTGATCTTTTTTCCCGGCTAAACCTCTGCTCCCGGTTAGCCCTCTGCTCCCGGCCCGCCCTTTGCTCCCGGCCTGATCTTTTTTTCCGGCTAAACCTCTGGCCGAGGCCTTACCTGTGCTCCAGACCTGACCTTTTTCTTCTGGATTAACCTTTTCTGCGGGCCTGACCTTTGCTCCCGGCCCCACCTTTTCTACGGGTCTCCCTTTGCTCCCGGCCTGATCTTTTCTCCCGGCTAAACCTCTGCTCCCGGTTAAACCTCTGCCCCCGGCCCGCCATTTGCTCCTGGCCTGATCTTTTCTCCTCGGCTCTGGCCCTCCCCCTCAGGCCTGGCTGCCGCCACCCCGTTTTGGCTGCTGGCCTCCCCGGGCCAGCCCCCCCGACTCCCCCTGGGCTCCAGCCCTCCTCCCCTTGCCCCGCCCGGCTCGTTTTGGCCCCTGCCCTCCCCGGGCACCCTCTCCTCCCCTGGGTCGGTCCCCAGCTCGCCCCACCTTTTCTCCCAGTCGTTCCTGAGCTCCCGGCCGGAACTTTTCTGCGCGTCTGACCTTTGCTCCCGCCCTCCCCTTTGCTCCAGTTCCCACCTTTTCTCCCAGCCAAACCTCTGCTCCCAGCCTGACCTTTTATCGCAGCTAAACCTTTTCGGCGGGTCTGACCTTTGCTCCCGGCCCCACCTTTTCGGCGGGTCTGACCTTTGCTCCCGGCCTGATCTTTTCTCCCGGCCAAACCTCTGCTTCCGGCTAAACCTCTGCTCCCGGCCCGACATTTGCCCCCGGCCTGACCATTTCTGCGTGTCTGGCCTTTGCTCCCGGCCCCACCTTTGCTGCCGGCCAAACCTCTGCTCCCGGCTAAACCTTGGCTCCCGGCCCCACCTTTGCTCCCGGCCTAATCTTTCCTCCCGGCTAAACCTCTGCTCCCAGCCTGACCTGTGCTGCTGACCTGACCATTTCTTCCGGCCCAACCTTTTCTGCGGGTCTGACCTTTGCTCCCGGCCCGACCTTTCCTCCCGGCCAAACCTCTGCTCCCGGCTAAACCTCGGCTCCCGGCCCAACATTTGCTCCCGGCCTGATCTTTTCTCCCAGCCAAACCTCTGTTCCCGGCCTGCCCTTTGCTCCCGGCGCGACCTTTGCTCCCCGCCCCACCTTTTCTCCCGGCCAAACCTCTGCTCCAGGCCAAACCTCTGCTCCCGGGCCAACCTTTGCTCCCGGCCCAACCTTTGCTCCCTGCCTAATCTTTCCCCCGGCTAAACCTCTGTTCCTGGCCTGACCTGTGTTCCCGACCTGACCTTTTTCTTCCTGATTAACCTTTTCTGCGGGCCTCACCTTTGCTCCCGGACCCACCTTTGCTACCAGCCAAACCTCCACTCCCGGCCTGAACTTTTCTCTCAGCTAAACCTCTTCTGCGGGTCTGCCCTTTGCTCCCGGCCTGATCTTTCCTCCCGTCCAAACCTCTGCTCCCGGCTAAACCTGTGCTCCCGGCCTGATCTTTTCTCCCGGCCAAACCTCTGCTCCCGGTTAAACCTCTGCCCGCGGCCCGCCCTTTGCTCCCGGCCTGATCTTTTCTCCGGGCTAAACCTCTGCTCCCGGTTAAACCTCTGCCCCCGGCCCGCCCTTTGCTCCCGGCCTGATCTTTTTCCCCGGCTAAACCTCAGCTCCCGGTTAAACCTCTGCCCCTGGCAAGCCCTTTGCTCCCGGCCTTATCTTTTCTCTCGGCTAAACCTCTGCCCCCGGCCCACCCTTTGTTCCCGGCCTGATCTTTTCTCCCGGCTAAACCTCTGCTCCCGCTTAAACCTCTGCCCCCGGCCTGCCCCTTACTCCCGGCCTGATCTTTTCTTCCGGCTACACCTCTGGCCGTGGCCTTACCTCTGCTCCAGACCTGACCTTTTTCTTCTGGATTAACCTTTTCTGCGGGCCTGACCTTTGCTCCCGGCCCCACCTTTTCTGCGGGTCTCCCTTTGCTCCCGGCCTGATCTTTTCTCCCGGCTAAACCTCTCCTCCCGGCCCGCCCTTTGCTCCCAGCCTGATCTTTTGTCCAGGCTAAACCTCTGCTCCGGGTGAAACCTCTGCCCCCGCCCCGCCCTTTGCTCCTGGCCTGATATTTTCGCCCGGCTAAACCACTGCTCCCGGGTAAACCTCTGCCCCCGGCCCGCCCTTTGCTCCCGGCCTTATCTTTTCTCCCGGCTAAACCTCTGCTGCCGGTGAAACCTCTACCCCCGGCCCACCATTTGCTCCCAGCCCCATCTTTTCTCCCGGCTAAACCTCTGCTCCTTGCCTGACCTGTGCTTCCGACCTGATCTTTTTCTTCCGGATTAACCTTTTCTGCGGGCCTGACCTTTGCTCCCGGCCCCACCTTTTCTGCGGGTCTCCCTTTGCTCCGGGCCTGATCTTTTTTCCCTGCTAAACCTCTGCTCCCGGTTAAACCTCTGCCGCCGGCCCGCCCTTTGCTCCCAGCCTGATCTTTTCTCCCGGCTAAACCTCTGCTCCCGGCCCAACCTCTGCTCCCGGTTAAACCTCTGCCCCCGGCCCGCCCTTTGCTCCCGGCCTGATGTTTTCTCCCGGCTAAACCTCTGCTCCCGGTTAAACCTCTGCCCCCGGCCCGCCCTTTGCTCCCGGCCTTATCTTCTCTCCCGGCTAAACCTCTGCTCCCGGTTAAACGTCTGCCCCCGGCACGCCCTTTGCTCCCGGCCTGATCTGTTCTCCCGGCTAAACCTCTGCTCCCGGTTAAACCTCTGCCCCCGGCCCGCCCTTTGCTCCCGCCCTGATCTTTTCTCCCGGCTAAAACTCTGCTCCCGTTTAAACCTCTGCCCCCGGCCGCACTTTGGCCCCTGCCTGTCCTTTTCTCCCGGCTAAACCTCTGGTCCGGGTTAAACCTCTGCCCCCGCCCCGCCCTTTGCTCCCGGCCTAATCTTTTCTCCCGGCTAAACCACTGCTCCCGGTTAAACCTCTGCCCAAGGCCCGCCCTTTGCTCCCGGCCTGATCTTTTCTCCCTGCTAAACCTCTGCTCCCGGTTAAACCTCTGCCCCCGGCCCGCCCTTTGCTCCCGGCCTGATCTTTACTCCCGGCTAAACCTCTGCTCCCGGTTAAACCTCTGCCCCCGGCCCGCCCTTTGCTCCCGGACTGACCTTTTCTCCCGCTAAACCTCTGGTCCGGGTTAAACCTCTGCCCCCGCCCCGCCCTTTGCTCCCGGCCTGATCTTTTCTCCCGGCTAAACCACTGCTCCCGGTTAAACATCTGCCCCCGGCCCACCCTTTGCTCAGGCCTGATCTTTTCTCCGGGCTATACCTCTGCTCCCGGTTAAACCTCTGCCGCCGGCCCGCCCATTGCTACCGGCCTGATCTTTTCTCCCGGCTAAACCTCTGCTCCCGGTTAAACCTCTTGCCACGGCCCGCCCTTTGCTCCCGGCCTGACCTTTTCTCCCGTCTAAACCTGTGGTTCGGGTTAAACCTCTGCCCCCGCCCCACCTTTGCTCAAGCCTGATCTTTTCTCCCGGCTATACCTCTGCTCCCGGTTAAACCTCTGCCGCCGGCCCGCCCTTTGCTCCCGGCCTCATCTTTTCTCCTGGCTAAACCTCTGCTCCCGGTTAAACCTCTGCCCCCGGCACTCCCTTTGCTCCCGGCCTGATCTTTTCTCCCGGCTAAACCTCTGCTCCCGGCCCAACCTCTGCTCCCGGTTAAACCTCTGCCGCCGGCCCGCCCTTTCATCCCGGCCTGATCTTTTCTCCCGGCTAAACCTCTGCTCCCGGTTAAACCTCTGCCCCCGGCCCACCCTTTGCTCCCGGCCTGATCTTTTCTCCCGGCTAAACCTCTGCTCCCGGTTAAACCTCTGCCACCGGCCGGCCCTTTGCTCCCGGCCTGATCTTTTCTCCCGGCTAAACCTCTGCTCCCGGTTAAATCTGTGCTCCCGGCCCGCCCTTTGCTCCCGGCCTGATCTTTTCTCCCGGCTAAACCTCTGCTCCCAGTTAAACCTCTGCCTCCGGCCCGCCCTTTGCTCCCGGCCTGATTTTTCTCCCGGCTAAACCTCTGCTCCCGGTGAAACCTTTGCTCCCGGCCCGCCCTTTGCTCCCGGCCTGATCTTTTCTCCCGGCTAAACCTCTGCTAACAGTTAAACCTCTGACCCGGCCCGCCCTTTGCTCCCGGCCTGTTCTTTTCTCCCGGCTAAAACTCTGCTCCCGTTTAAACCTCTGCCCCCGGCCCGCCCTTTGCTCCCGGCCTGATCTTTTCTCCCGCCTAAACTTCTGGTCCGGGTTAAACCTCTGCCCCCGCCCCGCCCTTTTCTCCCAGCCTGATCTTTTCTCCTGCCTAAACCACTGCTCCCGGTTAAACCTCTGCCCAAGGCCCGCCCTTTGCTCCTGGCCTTATCTTTTCTCCCATCTAAACCTCTGCTCCCGTCCCGCCCTTTGCTCCCGGCCTGGTCTTTTCTCCTGGCTAAACCTCTGCCCGCGGCCTGACCTGTGCACCAGACCTGACCTTTTTCTTCTGTATTAACCTTTTCTGCGGCCTGACCTTTGCTCCCGGCCCCACCTTTTCTGCGGGTCTCCCTTTGCTCCCGGCCTGATCTTTTTTCCCGGCTAAACCAATGCTCCCGGTTAAACCTCTGCCCCCGGCCCGCCCTTTGCTCCCGGCCTGATCTTTTCTCCCGGGTAAACCTCTGCTCCCGGCCCAACCTCTGCTCCCGGTTAAACCTCTGCCGCCGGCCCGCCCTTTGCTCCCGGCCTGATCTTTTCTCCCGGCTAAACCTCTACTCCCGGTTAAACCTCTGCCCCCGACCCGCCCTTTGCTCCCGGCCTGATCTTTTCTCCCGGCTAAACCTCTGCTCCCGGTTAAACCTCTGCCACCGGCCCGCCCTTTGCTCCCGGCCTGATCTTTTCTCCTGGCTAAACCTCTGCCCCCTGCCCACCCTTTGCTCCCGGACTGATCATTTCTCCCGGCTAATCCTCTGCTCCCGGTTAACCCTCTGCTCCCGGCCCGCCCTTTGCTCCCGGCCTGATCTTTCCATCCGGCTAAAACTCTGGCCGAGGCCGTACCCGTGCTCCAGACCTGACCTTTTTCTTCTGGATTACCCTTTTCTGCGGGCCTGACCTTTGCTCCCGGCCCCACCTTTTCTGCGGGTCTCCCTTTGCTCCCGGCCTGATCTTTTCTCCCGGCTAAACCTCTGCTCCCGGCCCGCCCTTTGCTCCCAGCCTGATCTTTTCTCCCGGCTAAACCTCTGCTCCGGGTTAAACCTCTGCTCCCGGCCCGCCCTTTGCTCCCGGCCTGACCTCTTCTCCCGGCTAAACCTCTGCTCCCGGTTAAACCTCTCCCCCGGCCCGCCCTTTGCTCCCGGCTTGATCTTTCCTCCCGGCTAAACCTCTGCTCCCAGTTAAACCTCTGCCCCCGGCCCGCCATTTACTCCCAGCCCCATCTTTTCTCCTGGCTAAACCTCTGCTCCTGGCCTGATCAGGTGCTTCCGACCTGATCTTTTTCTTCCGGATTAAACTTTTCCACGGGCCTGACCTTTGCTCCCGGCCCCACCTTTTCTGCGGGTCTCTCTTTGCTCCCGGCCTGATCTTTTTTCCCTGCTAAACCTCTGCTCCCGGTTAAACCTCTGCCGCCGGCCCGCCCTTTGCTCCCAGCCTGATCTTTTCTCCCGGCTAAACCTCTGCTCCCGGCCCAACCTCTGCTCCCGGTTAAACCTCTACCCCCGGCCCGCCCTTTGCTCCCGGCCTGATCTCTTCTCCCGGCTAAACCTCTGCTCCCGGTTAAACCTCTCCCGCGGCCCGCCCTTTGCTCCCGGCTTGATATTTCCTCCCGGCTAAACCTCTGCTCCCAGTTAAACCTCTGCCCCCGGCCCGCCATTTGCTCCCAGCCCCATCTTTTCTCCCGGCTAAACCTCTGCTCCTGGCCTGATCAGGTGCTTCCGACCTGATCTTTTTCTTCCGGATTAAACTTTTCCGCGGGCCTGACCTTTGCTCCCGGCCCCACCTTTTCTGCGGGTCTCTCTTTGCTCCCGGCCTGATCTTTTTTCCCGGCTAAACCTCTGCTCCCGGTTAAACTTCTGCCCCCGGCCCGCCCTTTGCTCCCGGCCTGATCTTTTCTCCCGGCTAAACCTCTGCTCCCGGTTAAACCTCTCCTCCCGGCCTGCCCTTTGCTCCCGGCCTGATCTTTTCTCCCAGCTTAACCAGTGCACCCGGGTAAACCTCTGCCCCCGGCCCACCCTTTGCTCCCGCCCTGATCTTTTCTCCCGGCTAAACCTCTGCTCCTGGTTAACCCTCTGGTCCCGAACCGCCCTTTGCTCGCGGCCTGATCTTTTCTCCCAGTTAAACCTCTGCTCCCGGTTAAACCTCTGCCCCCGGCCCGCCTTTTGCTCCTTGCCTGATCTTTTCTCACGGCTAAACCTCTGCTCCCGGTTAAACCTCTGCCCCCGGCCCGCCTTTTGCTCCCGGCCTGATCTTTTCTCACGGCTAAACCTCTGCTCCCGGTTAAACCTCTGCTCCCGGCCCACCCTTTGCTCCCGTGCTGATCTCTTCTCCTGGCTAAACCTCTGCTCCCGGTTAAACCTCTCCCCCGGCGCGCCCTTTGCTCCCGGCTTGATCTTTCCTCCCGGCTAAACCTCTGCTCCTTGTTAAACCTCTGCCCCCGGCCCGCCATTGGCTCCCAGCCCCATCTTTTCTCCCGGCTAAATCTCTACACCAGGCCTGAGCTGTGCTTCCGACCTGATCTTTTTCTTCCGGATTAACCTTTTCCGCGGGCCTGAACTTTGCTCCCGGCCCCACCTTTTCTGCGGGTCTCCCTTTGCTCCCGGCCTGATCTTTTTTCCCGGCTAAACCTCTACTCCCGGTTAAACGTCTGCCCCCGGCCCTCCCTTTGCTCCCGGCCTGATTTTTTCTCCCAGCTAAACCTCTGCTCCCGGTTAAACCTCTGCCACCGGCCCGCCCTTTGCTCCCGGCCTGATCTTCTCTCCCGGCTAAACCTCTGCTCCCGGTTAAACGTCTGCCCCCGGCCTGCCCTTTGCTCCTGGCCTGGTCTGTTCTCCCGGCTAAACCTGTGCTCTCAGTTAAACCTCTGCTCCCGGCCCGCCCTTTGCTCCCGGCCTGATCTTTTCTCCCGGCTAAAACTCTGCTCCCATTTAAACCTCTGCCCCCGGCCCGCCCTTTGCTCCCGGCCTGATCTTTTCTCCCGGCTAAACCTCTGGTCCGGGTTAATCTTCTGCCCCCGCCCCGCCCTTTGCTCCCGGCCTGATCTTTTCTCCCGGCTAAACCTCTGCTCCCGGTTAAACCTCTCCTCCCGGCCTGCCCTTTGCTTCCGGCCTGATCTTTTCTCCCAGCTTAACCAGTGCACCCGGGTAAACCTCTGCCCCCGGCCCACCCTTTGCTCCCGGCCTGATCTTTTCTCCCGGCTAAACCTCTGCTCCTGGTTAAACCTCTTGTCCCGAACCGCCCTTTGCTCGCGTCCTGATCTTTTCTCCCAGTTAAACCTCTGCTCCCGGTTAAACCTCTGCCCCCGGCCCGCCTTTTGCTCCGTGCCTGATCTTTTCTCACGGCTAAACCTCTGCTGCCGGTTAAACCTCTGCCCCCGGCCCGCCTTTTGCTCCCGGCCTGATCTTTTCTCACGGCTAAACCTCTGCTCCCGGTTAAACCTCTGCTCCCGGCCCACCCTTTGATCCCGTGCTGATCTCTTCTCCTGGCTAAACCTCTGCTCCTGGTTAAACCTCTGCCCCCGGCCCGCCATTGGCTCCCAGCCCCATCTTTTCTCCCGGCTAAATCTCTACACCTGGCCTGACCTGTGCTTCCGACCTGATCTTTTTCTTCTGGATTAACCTTTTCCGCGGGCCTGAACTTTGCTCCCGGCCCCACCATTTCTGCGGGTCTCCCTTTGCTCCCGGCCTGATCTTTTTTCCCGGCTAAACCTCTACTCCCGGTTAAACGTCTGCCCCCGGCCCTCCCTTTGCTCCCGGCCTGATTTTTTCTCCCAGCTAAACCTCTGCTCCCGGTTAAACCTCTGCCCCCGGCCCACCCTTTGCTCCCGGCCTGATCTTTTCTCCCGGCTAAACCTCTGCTCCTGGTTAAACCTCTGGTCCCGAACCGCCCTTTGCTCGCGTCCTTATCTTTTCTCCCAGTTAAACCACTGCTCCCGGTTAAACCTCTGCCCCCGGCCCGCCTTTTGCTCCGTGCCTGATCTTTTCTCACGGCTAAACCTCTGCTGCCGGTTAAACCTCTGCCCCCAGCCCGCCTTTTGCTCCCGGCCTGATCTTTTCTCACGGCTAAACCTCTGCTCCCGGTTAAACCTCTGCTCCCGGCCCACCCTTTGCTCCCGTGCTGATCTCTTCTCCTGGCTAAACCTCTGCTCCCGGTTAAACCTCTCCCCCGGCCCGCCCTTTGCTCCCGGCTTGATCTTTCCTCCCGGCTAAACCTCTGCTCCTGGTTAAACCTCTGCCCCCGGCCCGCCATTGGCTCCCAGCCCCATCTTTTCTCCCGGCTAAATCTCTACACCTGGCCTGACCTGTGCTTCCGACCTGATCTTTTTCTTCCGGATTAACCTTTTCTGCGGGCCTGACCTTTGCTCCCGGCCCCACCTTTTCTGCTGGTCTCTCTTTGCTCCCGGCCTGATCTTTTTTCCCGGCTAAACCAGTGCTCCCGGTTAAACCTCTGCCCCCGGCCCACCCTTTGCTCCCGGCCTGATGTTTTCTCCCGGCTAAACCTCTGCTCCCGGTTAAACCTCTGGTCCCGAACCGCCCTTTGCTCGCGGCCTGATCTTTTCTCCCGGTTAAACCTCTGCTCCCGGTTAAACCTCTGCCCCCGCCCGCCTTTTGCTCCCTGCCTGATCTTTTCTCACGGCTAAACCTCTGCTCCCGGTTAAACCTCTGGTCCCGAACCGCCCTTTGCTCGCGGCCTGATCTTTTCTCCCGGTTAAACCTCTGCTCCCGGTTAAACCTCTGCCCAAGGCCCGCCCTTTGCTCCCGCCCCGATCTTTTCTCGCGGCTAAACCACTGCTCCCGGTTAAACCTCTGCCCAAGGCCCGCCCTTTGCTCCCGCCCCGATCTTTTCTCGCGGCTAAACCACTGCTCCCGGTTAAACCTCTGCCCCCGGCCCTCCCTTTGCTCCCGGCCTGATTTTTTCTCCCGGCTAAACCTCTGCTCCCGGTTAAACCTCTGCCCAAGGCCCTCCCTTTGCTCCCGCCCTGATCTTTTCTCCCGGCTAAACCACTGCTCCCGGTTAAACCTCTGCCCCCGGCCCTCCCTTTGCTCCCGGCCTGATCTTTTTTCCCGGCTAAACCTCTGCTCCCGGTTAAACCTCTGCCCCCGGCCCTCCCTTTGCTCCCGGCCTGATTTTTTCTCCCAGCTAAACCTCTGCTCCCGGTTAAACCTCTGCCACCGGCCCGCCCTTTGCTCCCGGCCTGATCTTCTCTCCCGGCTAAACCTCTGCTCCGGGTTAAACGTCTGCCCCCGGACCGCCCTTTGCTCCCGGCCTGGTCTGTTCTCCCGGCTAAACCTGTGCTCTCAGTTAAACCTCTGCTCCCGGCCCGCCCTTTACTCCCGGCCTGATCTTTTCTCCCAGCTAAACCTCTGCTCCCGGTTAAACCTCTGCCACCGGCCCGCCCTTTGCTCCCGGCCTGATCTTCTCTCCCGGCTAAACCTCTGCTCCGGGTTAAACGTCTGCCCCCGGACCGCCCTTTGCTCCCGGCCTGGTCTGTTCTCCCGGCTAAACCTGTGCTCTCAGTTAAACCTCTGCTCCCGGCCCGCCCTTTACTCCCGGCCTGATCTTTTCTCCCGGCTAAAACTCTGCTCCCGTTTAAACCTCTGCCCCCGGCCCGCCCTTTGCTCCCGGCCTGATCTTTTCTCCCGGCTAAACCTCTGGTCCGGGTTAAACTTCTGCCCCCGCCCCGCCCTTTGCTCCCGGCCTGATCTTTTCTCCCGGCTAACCACTGCTCCCGGTTAAACCTCTGCCCAAGGCCCGCCCTTTGCTCCCGCCCTGATCTTTTCTCCCGGCTAAACCACTGCTCCCGGTTAAACCTCTGCCCCCGGCCCTCCCTTTGCTCCCGGCCTGATTTTTTCTCCCAGCTAAACCTCTGCTCCCGGTTAAACCTCTGCCACCGGCCCGCCCTTTGCTCCCGGCCTGATCTTTTCTCCCGGCTAACCCTCTGCTCCCGGTTAAACGTCTGCCCCCGGCCCGCCCTTTGCTCCCGGCCTGGTCTGTTCTCCCGGCTAAACCTGTGCTCTCAGTTAAACCTCTGCTCCCGGCCCGCCCTTTGCTCCTGGCCTGATCTTTTCTCCCGGCTAAAACTCTGCTCCCGTTTAAACCTCTGCCCCCGGCCCGCCCTTTGCTCCCGGCCTGAACTTTTCTCCCGGCTAAACCTCTGGTCCTTGTTAAACCTCTGCCCCCGCCCCGCCCTTTGCTCCCGGCCTGATCTTTTCTCCCGGCTAAACCACTGCTCCCGGTTAAACCTCTGCCCAAGGCCCGCCCTTTGTTCCCGGCCTGATCTTTTCTCCCGGCTAACCCACTGCTCCCGGTTAAACCTCTGTCCCCGGCCCGCCCTTTGCTCCCGGCCTGATCTTTTCTCCCGGCTAAACCACTGCTCCCGGTTAAACCTCTGCCCCCGGCCCGCCCTTTGCTCCTGGCCTGATCTTTTCTCCCGGCTTAACCTCTGCTCCCGGCCCAACCTCTGTTCCCGGTTAAACCTCTGCCCCCGGCCCGCCCTGTGCTCCCGGCCTGATCTTTTCTCGCGGCTAAACTTCTTGTCACGGTTAAACCTCTGACCCCGGCCCGCCCTTTGCTCCCGGCCTGATCTTTTCTCCCGGCTAAACCTCTGCTCCCGGTTAAACCTCTCCTCCCGGCCTGCCCTTTGCTTCCGGCCTGATCTTTTCTCCCAGCTTAACCAGTGCACCCGGGTAAACCTCTGCCCCCGGCCCACCCTTTGCTCCCGGCCTGATCTTTTCTCCCGGCTAAACCTCTGCTCCTGGTTAAACCTCTGGTCCCGAACCGCCCTTTGCTCGCGTCCTGATCTTTTCTCCCAGTTAAACCTCTGCTCCCGGTTAAACCTCTGCCCCCGGCCCGCCTTTTGCTCCGTGCCTGATCTTTTCTCACGGCTAAACCTCTGCTGCCGGTTAAACCTCTGCCCCCGGCCCGCCTTTTGCTCCCGGCCTGACCTTTTCTCACGGCTAAACCTCTGCTCCCGGTTAAACCTCTGCTCCCGGCCCACCCTTTGCTCCCGTGCTGATCTCTTCTCCTGGCTAAACCTCTGCTCCTGGTTAAACCTCTGCCCCCGGCCCGCCATTGGCTCCCAGCCCCATCTTTTCTCCCGGCTAAATCTCTACACCTGGCCTGACCTGTGCTTCCGACCTGATCTTTTTCTTCCGGATTAACCTTTTCCGCGGGCCTGAACTTTGCTCCCGGCCCCACCTTTTCTGCGGGTCTCCCTTTGCTCCCGGCCTGATCTTTTTTCCCGGCTAAACCTCTACTCCCGGTTAAACGTCTGCCCCCGGCCCTCCCTTTGCTCCCGGCCTGATTTTTTCTCCCAGCTAAACCTCTGCTCCCGGTTAAACCTCTGCCACCGGCCCGCCCTTTGCTCCCGGCCTGATCTTCTCTCCCGGCTAAACCTCTGCTCCCGGTTAAACGTCTGCCCCCGGCCTGCCCTTTGCTCCCGGCCTGGTCTGTTCTCCCGGCGAAACCTGTGCTCTCAGTTAAACCTCTGCTCCCGGCCCGCCCTTTGCTCCCGGCCTGATCTTTTCTCCCGGCTAAAACTCTGCTCCCATTTAAACCTCTGCCCCCGGCCCGCCCTTTGCTCCCGGCCTGATCTTTTCTCCCGGCTAAACCTCTGGTCCGGGTTAATCTTCTGCCCCCGCCCCGCCCTTTGCTCCCGGCCTGATCTTTTCTCCCGGCTAAACCTCTGCTCCCGGTTAAACCTCTCCTCCCGGCCTGCCCTTTGCTCCCGGCCTGATCTTTTCTCCCAGCTTAACCAGTGCACCCGGGTAAACCTCTGCCCCCGGCCCACCCTTTGCTCCCGGCCTGATCTTTTCTCCCGGCTAAACCTCTGCTCCTGGTTAAACCTCTGGTCCCGAACCGCCCTTTGCTCGCGTCCTTATCTTTTCTCCCAGTTAAACCTCTGCTCCCGGTTAAACCTCTGCCCCCGGCCCGCCTTTTGCTCCGTGCCTGATCTTTTCTCACGGCTAAACCTCTGCTGCCGGTTAAACCTCTGCCCCCGGCCCGCCTTTTGCTCCCGGCCTGATCTTTTCTCACGGCTAAACCTCTGCTCCCGGTTAAACCTCTGCTCCCGGCCCACCCTTTGCTCCCGTGCTGATCTCTTCTCCTGGCTAAACCTCTGCTCCCGGTTAAACCTCTCCCCCGGCCCGCCCTTTGCTCCCGGCTTGATCTTTCCTCCCGGCTAAACCTCTGCTCCTGGTTAAACCTCTGCCCCCGGCCCGCCATTGGCTCCCAGCCCCATCTTTTCTCCCGGCTAAATCTCTACACCTGGCCTGACCTGTGCTTCCGACCTGACCTTTTTCTTCCGGATTAACCTTTTCTGCGGGCCTGACCTTTGCTCCCGGCCCCACCTTTTCTGCTGGTCTCTCTTTGCTCCCGGCCTGATCTTTTTTCCCGGCTAAACCAGTGCTCCCGGTTAAACCTCTGCCCCCGGCCCACCCTTTGCTCCCGGCCTGATGTTTTCTCCCGGCTAAACCTCTGCTCCCGGTTAAACCTCTGGTCCCGAACCGCCCTTTGCTCGCGGCCTGATCTTTTCTCCCGGTTAAACCTCTGCTCCCGGTTAAACCTCTGCCCCCGGCCCGCCTTTTGCTCCCTGCCTGATCTTTTCTCACGGCTAAACCTCTGCTCCCGGTTAAACCTCTGGTCCCGAACCGCCCTTTGCTCGCGGCCTGATCTTTTCTCCCGGTTAAACCTCTGCTCCCGGTTAAACCTCTGCCCAAGGCCCGCCCTTTGCTCCCGCCCCGATCATTTCTCGCGGCTAAACCACTGCTGCCGGTTAAACCTCTGCCCCCGGCCCTCCCTTTGCTCCCGGCCTGATTTTTTCTCCCGGCTAAACCTCTGCTCCCGGTTAAACCTCTGCCCAAGGCCCGCCCTTTGCTCCCGCCCTGATCTTTTCTCCCGGCTAAACCACTGCTCCCGGTTAAACCTCTGCCCCCGGCCCTCCCTTTGCTCCCGGCCTGATCTTTTTTCCCGGCTAAACCTCTGCTCCCGGTTAAACCTCTGCCCCCGGCCCTCCCTTTGCTCCCGGCCTGATTTTTTCTCCCAGCTAAACCTCTGCTCCCGGTTAAACCTCTGCCACCGGCCCGCCCTTTGCTCCCGGCCTGATCTTCTCTCCCGGCTAAACCTCTGCTCCGGGTTAAACGTCTGCCCCCGGACCGCCCTTTGCTCCCGGCCTGGTCTGTTCTCCCGGCTAAACCTGTGCTCTCAGTTAAACCTCTGCTCCCGGCCCGCCCTTTACTCCCGGCCTGATCTTTTCTCCCGGCTAAAACTCTGCTCCCGTTTAAACCTCTGCCCCCGGCCCGCCCTTTGCTCCCGGCCTGATCTTTTCTCCCGGCTAAACCTCTGGTCCGGGTTATACTTCTGCCCCCGCCCCGCCCTTTGCTCCCGGCCTGATCTTTTCTCCCGGCTAACCACTGCTCCCGGTTAAACCTCTGCCCAAGGCCCGCCCTTTGCTCCCGCCCTGATCTTTTCTCCCGGCTAAACCACTGCTCCCGGTTAAACCTTTGCCCCCGGCCCTCCCTTTGCTCCCGGCCTGATTTTTTCTCCCAGCTAAACCTCTGCTCCCGGTTAAACCTCTGCCACCGGCCCGCCCTTTGCTCCCGGCCTGATCTTTTCTCCCGGCTAACCCTCTGCTCCCGGTTAAACGTCTGCCCCCGGCCCGCCCTTTGCTCCCGGCCTGGTCTGTTCTCCCGGCTAAACCTGTGCTCTCAGTTAAACCTCTGCTTCCGGCCCGCCCTTTGCTCCTGGCCTGATCTTTTCTCCCGGCTAAAACTCTGCTCCCGTTTAAACCTCTGCCCCCGGCCCGCCCTTTGCTCCCGGCCTGAACTTTTCTCCCGGCTAAACCTCTGGTCCTTGTTAAACCTCTGCCCCCGCCCCGCCCTTTGCTCCCGGCCTGATCTTTTCTCCCGGCTAAACCACTGCTCCCGGTTAAACCTCTGCCCAAGGCCCGCCCTTTGCTCCCGGCCTGATCTTTTCTCCCTGCTAAACCACTGCTCCCGGTTAAACCTCTGTCCCCGGCCCGCCCTTTGCTCCCGGCCTGATCTTTTCTCCCGGCTAAACCACTGCTCCCGGTTAAACCTCTGCCCCCGGCCCGCCCTTTGCTCCTGGCCTGATCTTTTCTCCCGGCTTAACCTCTGCTCCCGGCCCAACCTCTGTTCCCGGTTAAACCTCTGCCCCCGGCCCGCCCTGTGCTCCCGGCCTGATCTTTTCTCGCGGCTAAACTTCTTGTCACGGTTAAACCTCTGACCCCGGCCCGCCCTTTGCTCCCGGCCTGATCTTTTCTCCCGGCTAAACCTCTGCTCCCGGTTAAACCTGTGCTCCCGGCCCGCCCTTTGCTCCCGGCCTGGTCTTTTCTCCCGGCTAAACCTCTGCTTCCAGTTAAACCTCTGTCCCGGCCCGCCCTTTGCTCCCGGCCTGTTATTTTCTCCCGGCTAAAACTCTGCTCCCGTTTAAACCTCTGCCCCCGGCCCGCCCTTTGCTCCCGCCCTGATCTTTTCTCCCGCCTAAACCACTGCTCCCGGTTAAACCTCTGCCCAAGGCCCGCCCTTTGCTCCCGGCCTGGTCTTTTCTCCCGGCTAAACCACTGCTCCCGGTTAAACCTCTGCCCAAGGCCCGCCCTTTGTTCCCGGCCTGATCTTTTCTCCCGGCTAAACCTCTGCTCCCAGTTAAACCTCTGTCCCGGCCCGCCCTTTTCTCCCGGCCTGTTCTTTTCTCCCGGCTAAAACTCTGCTCCCGTTTAAACCTCTGCCCCCGGCCCGCCCTTTGCTCCCGGCCTGATCTTTTCTCCCGCCTAAACTTCTGGTCCGGGTTAAACCTCTGCCCCCGTCCTGCCCTTTTCTCCCGGCCTGATCTTTTCTCCTGCCTAAACCACTGCTGCCGGTTAAACCTCTGCCCAAGGCCCGCCCTTTGCTCCTGGCCTGATCTTTTCTCCCGGCTAAATCTCTGCTCCCGTCCCGCCCTTTGCTCCCGGCCTGGTCTTTTCTCCTGGCTAAACCTCTACCCGCGGCCTGACCTGTGCACCAGACCTGACCTTTTTCTTCTGTATTAACCTTTTCTGCGGCCTGACCTTTGCTCCCGGCCCCACCTTTTCTGCGGGTCTCCCTTTGCTCCCGGCCTGATCTTTTTTCCCGGCTAAACCAATGCTCCCGGTTAAACCTCTGCCCCCGGCCCGCCCTTTGCTCCCGGCCTGATCTTTTCTCCGGGTAAAGCTCTGCTCCCGGCCCAACCTCTGCTCCCGGTCAAACCTCTGCCCCCGGCCCGCCCTTTGCTCCTGGCCTGATCTTTTCTCCTGGCTAAACCTCTGCCCCCGGCCCACCCTTTGCTCCAGGCCTGATCTTTTCTCCCGGCTAAACCTCTGCTCCCGGTTAACCCTCTGCCGCCGGCCCGCCCTTTGCTCCCGGCCTCATCTTTTCTCCCGGCTAAACCTCTGCTCCCGGTTAAACCTCTGCCACCGGCCCGCCCTTTGCTCCCGGCCTGATCTTTTCTCCTGGCTAAACCTCTGCCCCCGGCCCACCCTTTGCTCCCGGCCTGATCTTTTCTCCCGGCTAAACCTCTGCTCCCGGTTAACCCTCTGCCGCCGGCCCGCCCTTTGCTCCCGGCCTGATCTTTTCTCCCGGCTAAACCTCTGCTCCCGGTTAAACCTCTGCCACCGGCCCGCCCTTTGCTCCCGGCCTGATCTTTTCTCCTGGCTAAACCTCTGCTCCCTGCCCACCCTTTGCTCCCGGCCTGATCATTTCTCCCGGCTAATCCTCTGCTCCCGGTTAACCCTCTGCTCCCGGCCCGCCCTTTGCTCCCGGCCTGATCTTTCCAACCGGCTAAACCTCTGGCCGAGGCCGTACCTGTGCTCCAGACCTGAACTTTTTCTTCTGGATTACCCTTTTCTGCGGGCCTGACCTTTGCTCCCGGCCCCACCTTTTCTGCGGGTCTCCCTTTGCTCCCGACCTGATCTTTTCTCCCGGCTAAAACTCTGCTCCCGGCCCGCCCTTTGCTCCCAGCCTGATCTTTTCTCCCGGCTAAACCTCTGCTCCGGGTTAAACCTCTGCTCCCGGCCCGCCCTTTGCTCCCGGCCTGATCTCTTCTCCCGGCTAAACCTCTGCTCCCGGTTAAACCTCTCCCCCGGCCCGCCCTTTGCTCCCGGCTTGATCTTTCCTCCCGGCTAAACCTCTGCTCCCAGTTAAACCTCTGCCCTCGGCGCGCCATTTGCTCCCAGCCCCATCTTTTCTCCCGGCTAAACCTCTGCTCCTGGCCTGATCAGGTGCTTCCGACCTGATCTTTTTCTTCCGGATTA
The DNA here is from genome assembly GCF_004115215.2 of Ornithorhynchus anatinus. Taxonomy (NCBI): domain Eukaryota; kingdom Metazoa; phylum Chordata; class Mammalia; order Monotremata; family Ornithorhynchidae; genus Ornithorhynchus; species Ornithorhynchus anatinus. The sequence goes on from NW_024396846.1 coordinate 28,383, forward strand.
ACCTTTTCTGCGGGCCTGACCTTTGCTCCCGTCCCCACCTTTTCTGCGGGTCTCTCTTTGCTCCCGGCCTGATCTTTTTTCCCGGCTAAACCAGTGCTCCCGGGTAAACCTCTGCCCCTGGCCCACCCTTTGCTCCCGGCCTGATCTTTTCTCCCGGCTAAACCTCTTCTCCCGGTTAAACCTCTGGTCCCGAACCGCCCTTTGCTCGCGGCCTGATCTTTTCTCCCGGTTAAACCTCTCCTCCCGGTTAAACCTCTGCCCCCGGCCCGCCTTTTGCTCCCTGCCTGATCTTTTCTCACGGCTAAACCTCTGCTCCCGGTTAAACCTCTGGTCCCGAACCGCCCTTTGCTCGCGGCCTGATGTTTTCTCCCAGCTAAACCTCTGCTCCCGGTTAAACCTCTGCCCAAGGCCCGCCCTTTGCTCCCGCCCTGATCTTTTCTCCCGGCTAAACCACTGCTCCCGGTTAAACCTCTGATCCCGGCCCTCCCTTTGCTCCCGTCCTGATCTTTTTTCCCGGCTAAACCTCTGCTCCCGTCCTGATCTTTTTTCCCGGCTAAACCTCTGCTCCCGGTTAAACCTCTGCCCCCGGCCCTCCGTTTGCTCCCGGCCTGATTTTTTCTCCCAGCTAAACCTCTGCTCCCGGTTAAACCTCTGCCACCGGCCTGCCCTTTGCTCCCGGCCTGATCTTTTCTCCCGGCTAACACTCTGCTCCCGCTTAAACGTCTGCCCCCGGCCCGCCCTTTGCTCCCGGCCTGGTCTGTTCTCCCGGCTAAACCTGTGCTCTCAGTTAAACCTCTGCTTCCGGCCCGCCCTTTGCTCCTGGCCTGATCTTTTCTCCCGGCTAAAACTCTGCTCCCGTTTAAACCTCTGCCCCCGGCCCGCCCTTTGCTCCCGGCCTGATCTTTTCTCCCGGCTAAACCTCTGGTCCGGGTTAAACCTCTGCCCCCGCCCCGCCCTTTGCTCCCGGCCTGATCTTTTCTCCCGGCTAAACCACTGCTCCCGGTTAAACCTCTGCCCAAGGCCCGCCCTTTGCTCCCGGCCTGATCTTTTCTCCCGGCTAAACCATTGCTCCCGGTTAAACCTCTGTCCCCGGCCCGCCCTTTGCTCCCGGCCTGATCTTTTCTCCCGGCTTAACCTCTGCTCCCGGCCCAACCTCTGTTCCCGGTTAAACCTCTGCCCCCGGCCCGCCCGGTGCTCCCGGCCTGATCTTTTCTCGCGGCTAAACTTCTTCTCCCGGTTAAACCTCTGACCCCGGCCCGCCCTTTGCTCCCGTCCTGATCTTTTCTCCCGGCTAAACCTCTGCTCACGGTTAAAACTGTGCTCCCGGCCCGCCCTTTGCTCCCGGCCTGATCTTTTCTCCCGGCTAAACCTCTGCTCCCAGTTAAACCTCTGTCCCGGCCCGCCCTTTGCTCCCGGCCTGTTCTTTTCTCCCGGCTAAAACTCTGCTCCCGTTTAAACCTCTGCCCCCGGCCCGCCCTTGCTCCCGGCCTGATCTTTTTCTCCCGCCTAAACATCTGGTCCGGGTTAAACCTCTGCCCCCGCCCCGCCCTTTTCTCCCGGCCTGATCTTTTCTCCCGCCTAAACCACTGCTCCCAGTTAAACCTCTGCCCAAGGCCCGCCCTTTGCTCCTGGCCTGATCTTTTCTCCCGGCTAAACCTCTGCTCCCGTCCCGCCCTTTGCTCCCGGCCTGGTCTTTTCTCCTGGCTAAACCTCTGCCCGCGGCCTGACCTGTGCACCAGACCTGACCTTTTTCTTCTGTATTAACCTTTTCTGCGGCCTGACCTTGCTCCCGGCCCCACCTTTTCTGCGGGTCTCCCTTGCTCCCGGCCTGATCTTTTTTCCTGGCTAAACCAATGCTCCCGGTTAAACCTCTGCCGCCGGCCCGCGCTTTGCTCCCGGCCTGATCTTTTCTCCCGGCTAAACTTCTGCTCCCGGTTAAACTTCTGTCCCCGACCCGCCCTTTGCTCCCGGCCTGATCTTTTCTCCTGGCTAACCTCTGCCCCCGGCCCACCCTTTGCTCCCGGCTTGATCTTTTCTCCCGGCTAAACCTCTGCTCCTGGTTAAACCTCTGCCACTGGCCCGCCCTTTGCTCCCGGAATGATCTTTTCTCCTGGCTAAACCTCTGCCCCCTGCCCACCCTTTGCTCCCGGCCTGATCTTTTCTCCCGGCTAATCCTCTTCTCCCGGTTAAACCTCTGCTCCCGGCCCGCCCTTTGCTCCCGGCCTGATCTTTCCATCCGGCTAAACCTCTGGCCGAGGCCGTACCTGTGCTCCAGACCTGACCTTTTTCTTCTGGATTACCCTTTTCTGCGGGCCTGACCTTTGCTCCCGGCCCCACCTTTTCTGCGGGTCTCCCTTTGCTCCAGGCCTGATCTTTTTTCCCGGCTAAACCTCTGCTCCCGGTTAAACCTCTGCCCCCGGCCCGCCCTTTGCTCCCGGCCTGATATTTTCTCCCAGCTAAATCTCTGCTCCCGGTTAAACCTCTGCCCCCGGCCCCCCCTTTGCTCCCGGCCTGATCTTTTCTCCCGGCTAAACCTCTGCTCCCGGTTAAACCTCTGCCCCCGGCCCGCCCTTTGCTCCCGGCCTGTTCTTTTCTCCCGGCTAAAACTCTGCTCCCGTTTAAACCTCTGCCCCCGGCCCGCCCTTTGCTCCCGGCCTGATCTTTTCTCCCGGCTAAACCTCTGCTCCCGGAAAAACCTCTGCCCCCGGCCCGCCCTTTGCTCCCGGCCTGATCTTTTCTCCCGCCTAAACCTCTGCTCCCGGTTAAACCTCTGCCCAAGGCCCGCCCTTTGCTCCTGGCCTGATCTTTTCTCCCGGCTAAACCTCTGCTCCCGTCCCGCCCTTTGCTCCCGGCCTGGTCTTTTCTCCTGGCTAAACCTCTGCCCGCGGCCTGACCTGTGCACCAGACCTGACCTTTTTCTTCTGTATTAACCTTTTCTGCGGCCTGACCTTTGCTCCCGGCCCCACCTTTTCTGCGGCTCTCCCTTTGCTCCCGGCCTGATCTTTTTTCCCGGCTAAACCAATGCTCCCGGTTAAACCTCTGCCCCCGGTCCGCCCTTTGCTCCCGGCCTGATCTTTTCTCCCGGGTAAACCTCTGCTCCCGGCCCAACCTCTGCTCCCGGTCAAACCTCTGCCGCCGGCCCGCCCCTTTGCTCCCGGCCTGATCTTTTCTCCTGGCTAAACCTCTGCCCCCGGCCCACCCTTTGCTCCCGGCCTGATCTTTTCTCCCGGCTAAACCTCTGCTCCCGGTTAACCCTCTGCCGCCGGCCCGCCCTTTGCTCCCGGCCTGATCTTTTCTCCCGGCTAAACCTCTGCTCCCGGTTAAACCTCTGCCACCGGCCCGCCCTTTGCTCCCGGCCTGATCTTTTCTCGTGGCTAAACCTCTGCCCCCGGCCCACCCTTTGCTCCCGGCCTGATCTTTTCTCCCGGCTAAACCTCTGCTCCCGGTTAAACCTCTGCCCCCGGCCCGCCCTTTGCTCCCGGCCTGATCTTTTCTCCCGGCTAAACCTCTGCTCCCGGTTAACCTCTGGCGCCGGCCCGCCCTTTGCTCCTGGCCTGATCTTTTCTCCCGGCTAAACCTCTGCTGCCGGTTAAACCTCTGCCCCCGGCACTCCCTTTGCTCCCGGCCTGATCTTTTCTCCCAGCTAAACCTCTGCTCCTGGCCCAACCTCTGCTCCGGTTAAACCTCTGCCGCCGGCCCGCCCTTTGCTCCCGGCCTGATCTTTTCTCCTGGCTAAACCTCTGCCCCGGCCCACCCTTTGCTCCCGGCCTGATCTTTTTTCCCGGCTAAACCTCTGCTCCCGGTTAGCCCTCCGCTCCCGGCCCGCCCTTTGCTCCCGGCCTGATCTTTTCTTCCGGCTAAACCTCTGGCCGAGGCCTTACCTGTGCTCCAGACCTGATCTTTTTCTTCCGGATTAACCTTTTCTGCGGGCCTGACCTTTTCTCCCGGCCCCACCTTTTCTGCGGGTCTCCCTTTGCTCCCGGCCTGATCTTTTTTCCCGGCTAAACGTCTGCTCCCGGTTAAACCTCTGCCCCCCGGCCCGCCCTTTGTTCCCGGACTGATTTTTCCTCCCGGCTAAACCTCGGCTCCCGGTTAAACCTCAGCCCCTGGGCCGCCCTTTGCTCCCGGCCTGATCTTCTCTCCCGGCTAAACCTCTGCTCCCGGTTAAACGTCTGCCCCCGGCCCGCCCTTTGCTCCCGGCCTGATCTGTTCTCCCGGCTAAACCTCTGCTCTCGGTTAAACCTCTGCTCCCGGCCCGCCCTTTGCTCCCGGCCTGATCTTTTCTCCCGGCTAAAATTCTGCTCTCGGTTAAACCTCTGCTCCCGGCCCGCCCTTTGCTCCCGGCCTGATCTTTTCTCCGGCTAAAACTCTTCTCCCATTTAAACCTCTGCCCCCGGCCCGCACTTTGCTCCCGGCCTGATCTTTTCTCCCGGCCTGATCTTTTCTCCCGGCTAAACCTCTGCTCCCGGTTAAACCTCTGCCCCCGGCCTGCCCTTTGCTCCCAGCCTGATCTTTTCTCCCGGCTAAACCTCTGCTCCCGGTTAAAACTCTGCCCCGGTCCGCCCTTTGCTCCCGGCCTGATCTTTTCTCCCGGCTTAACCTCTGCTCCCGGCCCAACTTCTGTTCCCGGTTAAACCTCTGCCCCCGGCCCGCCCTTTGCTCCCGGCCTGATCTTTTCTCCCGGCTTAACCTCTGCTCCCGGCCCAACTTCTGTTCCCGGTTAAACCTCTCCCCCGGCCCTCCCTTTGCTCCCGGCTTGATCTTTCCTCCCGGCTAAACCTCTGCTCCCAATTAAACCTCTGCCCCCGGCCCGCCATTTGCTCCCAGCCCCATCTGTTCTCCCGGCTAAACCTCTGCTCCTGGCCAGACCTGTGCTTCCGACCTGATCTTTTTCTTCTGGATTAACCTTTTCTGCGGGCCTGACCTTTGCTCCCGGCCCCACCTTTTCTCCGGGTCTCCCTTTGCTCCCGGCTTGATCTTTTTTCCCGGCTAAACCTCTGCTCCCAGTTAAACCTCTGCCCCCGGCCCGCCCTTTGCTCCCGGCCTGATCTTTTCTCCCGGCTAAACCTCTGCTCCCGGTTAAACCTCTGCCCCCGGCCCGCCCTTTGCTCCCGGCCTGATCTTTCTCCGGCTAAACCTCTGCTGCCGGTTAAACCTCTTGCCCCGGCCCGCCCTTTGCTCCCGGCCTGATCTTTTCTTCCGGCCCGATGTTTTCTCCCGGCTAAACATCTCCTCCCGGTAAAACCTGTGCCCCCGGCCCGCCCGTTGCTCCCCTCCTAATCTTTTCTGCTGGCTAAACCTCTGCTTCCGGCCTGACCTGTGCTCCCGACCTGACCTTTTTCTTCCGGCCTAACTTTATTGCGGGCCTGACCTTTACCGCGGGTGTGGCCTTTGCTCCCGGCCCCACCTCAGCTACCGGCCTCACCTGTGCACCCGACCTGACCTTTTCTTCCAGCCTAACTTTTCTGGGGTCCAGCCTCTGCTCCCAGCCCCAACTTTGCTCTCGCCTTCTCCTCCCGGCCGACCCGTTCTCCCTCAGGCTCCTGGGTCCGACCGGGCCTGACCGTTGCTACGGGCCTCCCTGGTGGGCCCTCGCCTCCCCATGGGCCGAGCCCCCGCCCCTCCCCGCCACCTGTGCCGCTGTGGGGGACTGGGCGTCGCCCCATTACGGGGCCCGTCGGCCCCCGGTCGGGTGCCCGGTGCCGCTCCCGGGATTGGAGGCCTCGTCGGTTGTTCTCCCGGGATCTGCCCCCCCTGCCGGGGGTGGTGTGTCTGCCTGGGTGAGTGGTAGTGGGGGAAGCCGCAGCTCGGCCGGAGGTGGGAGCTGGCTTGCTGGGTGGCTGGCTGGCTGGCTCACTCTGGCGTTTGTTTCTCTTGCCCTGCCAGGCCCGAACCACGGTGGGGCCTGCCGGCGGCACCGCTCCGGCCCACAGGGCCCGACGCTGCAGGCTGCTGCCCGCCCCTCGGCGGGGCCACCCCGACCTTAGTGGGAGAAGATGGAGAGCAACTGCACGTGAGTTGCGGGGGGTGGGGCGCCGAACACTCCGAGTTGCCTTCACCCTAGTCGCCGCCGCCGGCGTGGCAGGATCTGGCCCCAAGCGGCTGGACAGCCAGGCCCCGCCGAATCAGCCGCCTCCCCCCCACCTCCTCCTCCCTTGCCCCGACCAGCCGGATGCGTAGGAGGAGGAGGCAGAGCCAGCGGCAGGAGTATTTTTCTTTTTCTTCTTCTTCTTCTTCTTATTTCGTGTGGCTTTGGACTCTCCGGCCCCACCGGCCCCCCCATGGGACGGCCCGGTCTTCCCCCGCTTTTCCCCGTCTTGGGCCCTCCTCTCTTGCCCTCGCCCCGGCTCTCTCCCCCTGGCCTGGCCTGGCTCTGCGCGCCCTCCCTTCTGGGCCGAGCGCCCCTCGGCCCCTGCCCGGCGCCGTTTCCCGCGTTTCCCCAGCCCTTGTTGGGGCCTCCTCCGGCGCTCCGGCCCTGCCCTTTGGCCCCGGCTCCCCTTTGCCCTCCCCCCGCTGGCTTTTCGCCCGGCCCCCCTTGGTCCCGGCCTTGCCCTTTGGCCCCTCGTACCACCCTTTCCCTCTAGCCGCCCC
>NW_024396847.1:0-29074 GCF_004115215.2 Ornithorhynchus anatinus
AATTAATAAGGGAGTCAAATCCCAGGTTAAGGGCTCATAGGTTGAGTGACTGATATTGTTAAGGGGGAGAGATCCCCAGTCAGGGCTCATAACAACAAATTGCTACCACATTAATACAATCGCTCCTCCTATCCTGCTTGGGTTACTGCATCAGCCTCCTTGCTGACATCCCAGCGTCCTTTCTCTCCCAACTCCAGTCCACACTTCACTCTGCTGCCCAGATCATTTTTCTACATAAACATTCAGGACAAGTCACCCCACTCTTCAAAACACTTTAGTGGTTGCTCGTCCCACTCCTCATCAAACATAAGCTCCTCACTATTGACTTTAAAGCAGTTCACCACCTTGCCCCCTCTTACCTCACCTCACTACTCTTCTACAATCCAGTCCACACATTTTGCTCCTCTAGTGCTAACCTTCTCACTGTGCCTCAGCTTCTTCTGTCTCGCTGCTGAATCCTGGACCATGTTCTGGCTTTGCCCTAGAATGCCCTCCCTCCTCAATTCATTCATTCATTCATTCATTCAATAGTATTTCTTGAGCGCTTACTATGTGCAGAGCACTGTACGAAGCACTTGGAATGAACAAGTCGGCAACAGATAGAGACAGTCCCTGCCGTTTGATGGGCTTACAGTCTAATCGGGGGAGACAGGCAGACAAGAACAATGACAATAAATAGAGTCAAGGGAAAGAACATCTCATAAAAACAATGGCAACTAAATAGAATCAGGGTGATGTACATCTCATTAAACAAAATAAACAAAATAAATAGGGTGGGAAAGATATATACAGTCGAGCGGACGAGTACTGTGCTGAGGGGGTGGGATGGGAGAGGGGGAGGAGGAGAGGGAAAGGGGGAGAAGAGGGTTTAGCTTCGGAGAGGTGAGGGGGGTAAAGGGAGCAGAGGGGAAAAGAGGGGAGCTCAGTCTGGGATGGCCTCTTGGAGGAGGTGAGTTTTAAGTAGGGATTTGAAGAGGGGAAGAGAATTAGATTGTCTGAGGTGAGGAGGGAGGGCATTCCAGGACCGTGGGAGGATGTGGCCCAGGGGTCAACCCACTAGGGGTGGCCCACTAGGTCATGCTGCTTCTCCCTGGTCCACCGGACTCTGGGGCTCAGACACCTGGTTCCTGGCAGGGAGTAAAAGAGAGAGGGTGGAGTTTCAAGGAGGGGTGGAGGACAGTTTTGTGGGCCCACATGGCAGCAGAAGAGGATAAATGGGATCCTTTCCCTGCTTTCTTTATGTGAAGGGATCTGGGAAACAGAGGCTACTGGGAGTACTGGGCAGCATTTTGTTTAGGGTTGGGGGGGGCATCTCCCTTCTAGAGGAGGTCAGGGACCCCCCCCTCCCCTGAGATGTTTGGCTGGGTGCCATCTACCACATAGGGAGGCTCATCCCTGGCCCTGACTACAACTCCTCCATGGGAAGCAGGTTGGTATAGTGGTTGAAAAATGGGTCTGGGAGTTGGAGAACCTGGGTTCTGATCCGGGGTCCATGACTTGTCTGCTGAGGGACCTGGGCCAAATCAATTCACCTCTCTGGTCCCCAGTTACCTCATCTGTAAAATGGAGATTAACATTTTGCGCCCCATGCAGCACATGCACTGTGTCCAAGTTGATTAGCTTGTATCTCTCCCAGCACTTACTACAGTGCCTGTCACCTAGTAAGTGCTTTACAAATGCCATTTAAAAAAAAAGTCGACCCTGTCAGACTGAGTTTTTGTGGTTTCACGCCAGCATGCAATCCCTAAAAGGAATCGGTGAGGGGGTGGCAGGAGCCAAGCCACTGGTAGGTGGCAGGGAGGGCTCCTGATGGGAGAAAGAGGATGGAACAGATAGCCGAATTCAAGGCAAGCGTCCTTCCTGGAAGAAAGCATGTCCCCTTGCCCGTCCCTGGACACTTCCCAAAGTGTTGGACAGAACCTAGGGTGGCCCTGGGCCCCAACACAGCTCGAAGCAACTCCGGGTATTGAAAGGGCTCACCGACCCCCTCATTCCCACCTGGAATGCAGGGCAGTGGAGTATCCAGGCCCTCCCTCATCAGGTGTGACTACCACAGTGACAAGCCAGGCTGGTGGTGGCTGGATGTTGGATACCTTTCCTCAGGGGTGAAGGGTGATTTGTTTTTCTTGGAGCAGGTCTGTTGTGGGGCAGTCTTGTTTGGTGGCTGGGGATAGTTCAGATGATATTTGTGGAGCTCCTTTTCCACACTAGAATGGGTTGGTTGCTGGATTTAGCATCCTTTCCTGTCTGTTCCTGAGGCCCCCATGCTGGCTCCTGATTGGCTCTAGGGTGCCCAGTTTGGGAGATTGAGCGATGGTGATGGAGCAGCTTCCATACCAGTCCTCCTGGGTCCTGGTGCTAAGGTGGTGAAATCTGTTATCACATGATACTTAGTTTGGTATGGATGTAGGTAATTCTCTTTCTTCCAAGAGGACTTCCTTGACTAAGCCCTCCTTTCCTCTTTTCCCATTCCCTTCTTCTTCACCCTGACTTGCTCCCTGTATTCATCCCCTCTCCCAGTCCCAATGCACTTATGTCCATAACTGTAATTTACTTATTTCTATTAATGTCTATCTCCCCCTCTAGATTGTAAGCTCACTGTTAGCAGGTACTGGGTCAGTTAATTGTTATACTGTACTCTTCCAAGCACATAGTATAGTCCTCTGCACACAGTTAGCACTCAGTAAATATGATTTAATAAGTGAATGAATGCCACTCAGCTCTCTGCTCTCTGCCCCTCAGCTTTAGGCCCCATCCCCTCAGCTACGTACGCCCCTGCTCCCTGCACCCTGGCTCTCTGCTCATCATCTGTCTATCACCCAGACCTTTACTCTTTGCCCTCTGCTCTCTGTCCCAGCCCTCTACTTTTTCTCCCAGTCATCTAACCTGTCCCACATCTCTCTGCCCTACCCCTATCTCTCTTCTTTCTCTCCCCCTGCTCTCTCTCCCCCTTTTCTCTGCTCTCTGCCCTCCTTCTCTTTACCACGCAGCTCTCTGTCTTACAGTGCTCTCTGTCCTACAGCTCACTGGTCTCTACTTTGCATCTTTCTGCCCCTCACTGCTCTACCCCTAAGCACTCTGCCCGTCAGGTCTCAGCTCAATGCCTCTCAGCTCTCTTCCCCTCAGCTCTCTGTTCACTGTCCCTCAGAGATCCATGCACCTCAGTTCTCTGTTCCTTCTCTTCAGGTTTTTGCTCCTGACCCTCAACTCTCTCTTCCCTACCTCTCAGGTCTTTCTCTGCCCCTCCAGCTTCTGAACCCTGGATCTGTGCTCTCTGCCCCTCCTGTCCCAGCTCTACAGATCCCCAGTTCTCTAAACCTCAGTCCTCTGCACCTTATCTCCTTGGCCTTCATCTTCTTTCCTCTCAGTTTCCTGCCCTTCACCTCCCTGCCCTTCAACTATCTGCCCCTCCACTCCCTCCCGGTCTGCTCCCTCTGCTTCAGGTCCCTCCCTCTCAGGTCCCTGGCCCACAGTTCTCTTCCCTCTGATATCTGCCCACTCAGGTCCCAAGCCCCCTGCTCTCTGATTCCTGCCCCTGAACTCTGTTCTCTGCACCCCGGCTCTCTATCTCTGCCCCTTAACCCTTTAGTCTCTTCCCTTCAGGTCTCAGCTCTCTGTCTCTCAGGTCTCTGCGTTCTGCCCCTCAAATCTCTGCTCTCTGCTTCTTAGCTCTCTGCCCTTCAGCTCTTGGCCCCTCAACTCTCTGCTCTTGGAGAAACAGCGTGGCTTAGTGGAAAGAGCAATAATAATAATAATAATTTTGGTATTTGTTAAGCGCTTACTATGTGCTGAGCACTGTTCTAAGCGCTGGGGTAGACACAGGGGAATCAGGATGTCCCACGTAGGGCTCACAGTCTTAATCCCCATTTTCCAGATGAGGTAACTGAGGCACAGAGAAGTGAAGTGACTTGCCCACAGTCACACAGCTGACAAGTGGCAGAGCTGGGTTTCGAACTTATGACCTCTGACTCCAAAGCCCATGCTCTTTCCACTGAGTCACGCTGCTTCTCTGTGCCTTGAGAGTCAGAAGTCATGGATTCTAATCCCAGCTCCACCACTTATCAGCTCTGTGACATTGGGCAAATCACTTAACTTCTCTGTGCCTCAGTTAACTCATCTGTAAAAGGGGGAATAAGATTGTGAGCCCCACTTGGGACAACCTCATTATTTTGTATCTACCCCATTGCGTAGAAGAGTGCGTGGCACATAGCAAGTGCTTAACAAATACCATCATCATCACTAGCCTTTCTGCCCCTCTCCTCTCTCTTCTTAGCCTCTCTGCCCCTCTGCTGTCTGCACTCTGCCAATCTGCTCTCTGCCCAGGATCCCTGCCCCTCTGCTCCCTGCCTCCCTGTTCTTTGTTCCTTTGCTCATTGCCCTCCTGCTCTCTGATCCATGTCCCTCAGTCTCCTTTCCCTCCCCTCAGTACTTGACTCCCTAACCCTCAGCTCTGCTCTCTAATCTCCCTGACTCTCTGCTTTCTGTTCTTCTGGCTTCTTGCCCCCCAGTCTCTGCCCCCAAGATCTCTGATTTCTGCCACCAAACTCTAACCATCTGTGCTCTAGTTCTCTGTTTAATAATAATAATAATAATGGTAATTATGGTATTTAAGCACTTACTATGTTGCAAACATTGTTCTAAGAACCGGGATAGATACAAGGTAATCAGGTTGTCCAACGCGGGGCGGGGGGGAAAAGGAGGCTCATCCCCATTTTACAGATAAGGTAACTGACACACAGAGAAGTTACCTGGCTTGCCTAAGGGCATACAGCAGACAAGTAGCAAACCCAGGATTAGACTCTCACTCCCAAGCCCATGCTCTTTCCACTAAGCCACAGTGCTTCCTGCAGTTCTCTGCTCTCTGTCCTTTAGCTCTATACTCTCTGCTGCCAGCTTTCTGCTCTCTACCTCCCAGCTCTCTGACCCTCAGCTCTCTTCTCCTCAGTTCTTTTTTCCCTGCCTCTCAACTCCCTGCCCTTCAGGACACTATTCCCTGCTCTCTACCCCCTGCTTTCTACTCGCTGCTTTCTAACCCCTGCTCTCTACCCACTGCTGTGTGGCTAAGTGGAAAGAGCTTGGGCTTCGGAGTCAGAGGTCATAGGTTCGACTCCTGGCTCTGCCACTTGTCAGCTGTGTGACTGTGGGCAAGTCACTTAACTTCTCTATGCCTCAGTTACCTCATCTGTAAAATGGGGATTAACTGTGAGCCTCACGTGGGACAACCTGATAACCCTGTATCTCCCCCAGCACTTAGAACAGTGCTCTGCACGTAGTAAGCACTTAACAAATACCAACATTATTATTATTATTATTACTGCTCTCTATGACCTACTTCCTGATCTCTAACCCTCAGCTCTATGCTGTCTGCCCTCTATCTCTCTCATCTCTGGCCTCCAGGTCCCTGGTCTGCGCCTGATCTCAGCTCTCTAGTTCCTACCACCCAGTTCTCTAGTCCCTGCCCCCAAGGTCTTGATTTCTACATCTTTAATATCTCCCCCAGGTCTTTAGTCCTTGCCTTTGGATCTCTAGTTTCTATCCCTCAGCTCTCTAGTTTCTATCTCTCAGCTCTCTCCTTTCTACCCCTCTGCTCTCTGCTCCCTTCTCCGCTACTTTCTGCTCCCTTTCCCTCTGCTCTCTGCTCATTCATTTATTCATTGAGTCATATTTATTGAACCCTTAATGTGTGCAGAGCACACCGTGTGTTGTGCACACTTCTCCTCTACCCATCTGCTCTTGGATCCCTACACTTTTGCTCTCAGCTACCTGCCCTTCTGCTCTCATGTCCCTGTCTGCTCCCAGCTTCCTGCCCCTTAGCTCTTGGTTCCCTGCAACTTTACCCCTCTGCACCCTCCCCCTCTGCACTTTGCTCCTTTTCTCACTGCCCACTTGTCTTCTCCCCCCGCCTCTTCCCTCCCGGTCATTTGCCCCCCATTCTCTTGCCCCTCTGGTCTCTGCCCCCATGTTTTCTGCCCCGTTGGACTCTACAACCCAGATGTCTGCCTCCCAGTTTAATGCTTTCTGCCTCCAAATCTCTGGATCACCTGTTTTCTGCTCCATCAATTCCCTGCCTCCCTGCTCTGTGCCCACTACTCCCTGTCCCCCTGATCTTTGCCCCCGGCCCTCAGCTCTCCCCTCAGCTCTCTGTTCCATGCCCCTCTGGTCTCTGTTCTCTGTCCCTAGCTCTCTTCCCCCCAGCTCTCAGCTCTTTAGCTTTTGGCTTTCTGGACCCTAGCTTTCTCCTCTCTACTCTCCAGCTTCCTCCTCTCTACCCCTCAGCTTTCTGCTCTCAGACCCCTAGCTTTCTGCTCTCTGATCCCCAGCTCTCTGTTCTTTGCCCCAACTCTCTGCTCTCCAACTCTCTGCTTCTCCACCAGATCCAGCTCTTAGCTTTCTGCCTCCCGGCTCAGCTCTCAGGCCCTAAGGTCTGTATCTTTCTGTGCCCTGCACCTCAGATCTTTTCCCCTCGGGCGTCTCCCTCCCTGCTCTCTGTGCTCTAGTCCTTGCCTCTGACCCCTCAGCACTTTGTCCCCCTCAGGACTCCAACCGCTTCAGCTCTCTGTCCCCCTCAGCACTCTGTCCACCTCAGCTCTGTCCCCCTCAGCTCTCTGTCCCCTCTGTTCTTTCCCCTTCAGTTCCCTTTCCCTCTCTGCTATCTGTCACCTTATAATCTGCCCCTCGGTTCTCTGCCCCCCCATTCTCTATCCCCATGGCTTTTACTGCCCAACTCCATTCTTGGCCCCCATGTTTTCTTCCTCCGTTGCTCTCTGTCCTCTGATTCTCTGCCCCCAGGTTTGTCCTAGAAGTTCTCTACCACTCTCCTTTCTTCCCCTCAGGTCTTTGTCCTCTGCTCTCTGCCCCTTGGGTTTCTACTCTTCATATATCTGTCCCACCGAGTTCTGACCCCCTACTCTCTGTCCCTCAACTCTCTGCTCCCTCAGGTCTGGGCTCCTCAGCTCCGTGCTCCCCAGCAAATCGATCAATGGTATTTATTGAGTGATTAATATGTGCAGAATACTGTTCTGTGCACTTGGGAGAGTTCAATACAAGAGAATTAGATTACTCATTCCTTGTCCATAATGAGTTTACAGTTTAGAGGGGAAGACAGACACTGATACAAGCAAGTAATTTAGATTATATGAAGATATGTGCTTAAGTGCCCTGGCACTGGGTGAGGGATGAAAATCAAATGTCCAAAGGTGAAAAGACTCAAGTGTATAGACAACGCAGAGGGAGAACTGGCTGGGGACAGGAGTGCTTCACTGATTATAGGTATAGATAGATATAGAGAAAGATATTATGTAATTGTATTGTACAATTTTACGATTGTATTGTTGTATATACAATTACAGATAAATAAACATCATTTAATAAAGTGAATAGAATAATAAATAAGTACAAACATACACAAGTGCAGTGGGGCAGGGAGAGAGATAGAGCAGAAGGAGGGAGTAGGGGCATTGGGGAGAGGAGGAGGAGCAGAGGAAAAGGGGGACTCAATCTGGGAAGCTGTCCTGATTTCTTCATCTGTGCTCTTTCCACTAGGTCATGCTGCTTCTCTAGAGTCTACTGGACTCTGGAGCTCTGACACTTGGTCCCTGGAAGGGAGGTAAAAGAGAGGGTGGAATTTCAAGGAAGGGTGGAGATTAGTTTTTTTAGGCCCCGATGGCAGGAGGAGAGGAAGGATGGGGTTCTTTTCCTGCCTTGTCTAAGTGGGGAGCCACGGGGAACAGAGGCTGCTGAAGGTACTGGGCAGTGTTTTGTTGGGGGGTGCCCAATCTTCCTTCTAGAGGAGAGCAGGGGCCCCCCACTCTTAAGTGGTTTGACAGGGTGCCTTCTCCCACACAGAGTGGCTCATCTATGGTCCTGCCTTCATCTTCCCCATGGGAAGCAGCATGGTCTAGTGGTTAAAGCAGAGGCTTGGGAGTCAGAGGAGCTGGATTCTGATCCCAGCTCTGCCACTTGTATGTTGAGTGTCCTCACGCAAGCCAATCCATTTCTCTGGGCCCCAGTTCCCTCATCTGTAAAATGGAGATTAACACTGTGAGTCCCCTGTGAGACATGGACTCTGTCCAACCTGATTAGCTTTCATTCATTCATTCAATAGTATTTACTGAGTGCTTACTATGTGTAGAGCACTATACTAAGCGCTTGGAAGGTACAATTTGGCAACGGATAGAGACGATCCCTGCCCAATGACAGGCTTACAGTCTAATTGGGGGAGACAGATGGCAGAGCAAAACAGAACGAAACAAAAACAACACAACATTATCACGATAACTAGAATCAAGGGGATGTACACCTCATTAACAAAATGAAAGGGTAATAAATAATTTGTACAAATGAGCACAGTGCTGAGGAGAGGGGAAGGGGGGAAGAGTCGAGGAGCAGAGGGAAAGGGGGCTCAGCTGAGGGGAGGTGAGGAGGGACAGTGGTAGGACGTGGGCCAGAGGTCGACGGCGGGATAGGTGTGAACAGAGAACAGTAAGGAGGTGAACGGCAGAGGAGCAGAGTGTACAGGGTTGTCAGTAGAAAGAGAGAAGGGCGGTGAGGTAGGAGGGGGCAAGGTGATGGAGAGCCTTGGAGCCAAGAGAGAGGAGTTTTTGTTTCGTGCAGAGGTTGATAGGCAACCACTGGAGGTTTTGAAGGAGGGGAGTAACATGCCCAGAGCATTTCTGTAGAAAGATGTTCCAGGCAGCAGAATGAAGAATAGACTGGAGTGGGGAGAGACAGGAGAAGGAGATATCAGAGAGAAGTCTGACACAATAATGCAGACGGGGTTTTATGAGAGCTTGTACCAGCACGATAGCCACTTAGATGTAAAGGAAAGGGTGGATCTTGGCGATATTGTGAAGGTGAGACCGGCAGGCATTGGGGACGGATTGGATGTGTAAGGTGAATGAGAAAGCTGAGTTAAGGGTGACACCAAGGTTGCGGGCTTGTGAGAGGGGAAGAATGGTCGTGCCATCCACAGTGACAGGGAATTCAAGAAGAGGACAGGGTTTGGGAGGGAAGATAAAGAGCTCAGTTTTGGACATGTGGAGTTTTAGGTGGCGGGCAGACATCCAGGTGGAGAAGTCCTGGAAGCAGGAGGAGATACGAGCCTGAAGAGAAGGGGAGAGAACAGGGGAGGAGATGTAGATTTGGGTGTCATCTGCATAGAGATGATAGTTGAAGCCATGGGAGCGAATGAGTTCACCAGTGGAGTGAGTATAGATGGAGAACAGAAGAGGGCCAAGAACTGACTCTTGAGGAACCCCTACAGTTAGTGGGTGGGAGGGGGAGAAGGAGGCCGAGAATGAACGGCCAGAAAGACAAGAGGAGAACCAGGAGAGGACGGAATCCATGAAACCACAGTTGGATAAGGTGTGGAGGAGAAGGGGATGGTCGACAGTGTCAAAGGCAGGTCGAGGAGGATTAGGATAGAGTAGGAGCCCTTGGATTTGGCAAGAAGGAGGTTATGGGTGACTTTTGATAGAGCAGTCGCGGTAGAGTGGAGGGGATGGAAGCCAGATTGCAGGGGGTCTAGGAGAGAGGTGGAGTTGAGGAATTCAAGGCAGCGAGTGTAGATGACTCGTTCTAGGAGTTTGGAAAGGAAGCATAGGAGAGAGATAGGGCGATAACTGTTTGGGGAAGTGGGGTCGAGAGAGGGGTTTTTTTTAGGATGGGGGAGACATGGACATGTTTGAAGGCAGAGGGGAAAAAGCCATTGGAGAGTGAGTGGTTAAAGATAGAAGTTAAGGAGGGGAGGAGGGTAAGGCTGATAGGTTTTATAAAGTGAGCAGGAATGGGGTCTGAAGCACAGGTGGAGGGGGTGGCACTAGCGAAGAGGGAGATCTCTTCTGAGGATACTGCAGGGAAGGATGGGAAAGTAGGGGAGAGGGTTGGGGCTGGGGGAAAGAAGAAGGGGGAGGGGTGACTTTGGGGAGCTCAGACCTGATTATGTTAATTTTCGTGATGAGGTGGGTGGCCAGATCGTTGGGGGTGAGGGATGGAGGAGGGGGAGGAACAGGGGGCCTGAGGAGAGAATTAAAAGTCCGGAACAATTGACAGGGGTGACGGGCATAGGCGTCAATGAGGGAAGAAAAGTAGATTTGCTTGGCAGAGGAGAAGGCAGAGTTAAGGCAGGAAAGTAGAAATTGGAAGTGAATAAGGTTGGCTTGGTGCTTGAGAAGCAGCGTGGCTCAGTGGAAAGCGCATGGGCTTTGGAGTCAGGGCTCATGAGTTCGAATCCCAGCTCTGCCACTTGTCGGCTGTGTGACTGTGGGCAAGTCACTTAACTTCTCTGTGCCTCAGTTCCCTCATCTGTAAAATGGGGATTAAGACTGTGAGCCCCAAGTGGGATAACCTGATTCCCCTATGTCTACCCCAGCGCTTAGAACAGTGCTCGGCACATAATAAGCGCTTAACCAATACCAACATTATTATTATTATTGCTTGGACCTTCGCCAGCAGCTCTCAGCAGCTCGAGCATAAGAGTGAAGGAGGTAGATAGAAGCAGAGATCCAGGGCTGCAGGTTTTTGGAGCGAGAACGGCGGAGAGAAAGGGGGGCGAGTGAGTTGAGATGAGTAGAGAGGGTGGAGTTGAGAGCGGTAACCAGATCATCGAAAGTGGGAAGAGAGGACAGGGAGGCAAAGTGGGGTGAGATGCTTTGGGAGAGATGGATGGGATCAAGAGAACGGAGGTCACTGTGGGGGAGTAATACAGATTTTCAGGAGGAGAGAGTGTGAGAGAGGAGGCAGGTGAGAAGGTTATAGTCCAAGAGAGGGATTTCAGAGTTGGTGAGGGTGGAGATAGTGCAGCGGTAAGAGATGATGAGATCGAAGTTGTGACCAATTGGGTGAGTGGGCGAGGTGTGGTGGAGCAGGAGATTGGCAGAGTCAAGGAGTGATAGTAGGCAGGCGGTCGAGGAGTCACTGGGTACATCCATGTAGATGTTGAAATCTCTGAGAATCAGAGTGGGCAGAGAGAAGGAGAGAAGGAAGGCGAGAAAGGGATCAAGGTGGTTGAAGAAGTTGGAGGTGGGACCAGGGGGGCAGTAGATGACGGCTACAAGAATCTGGAGGGGGTGGTAGAGGCAAATAATAGGGGCTTGGAAGGATAGGGAAGGGGGTGGGGGGATAGTATGGAAGCAGCACTGGGGTGCGAGAAGGAAACCAACGCCTCCTCCTTTTCCGGTGAGTCTGGGGGAGTGGGAGAAGGAGAGGCCTTCCTCCGCTGGAGAGAGCAGCAGAAGAGACCGTGTCTTCAGGAGTGAGCCAGGTTTCCGTAAGGGCGCTGGGGGAGGGGGAGGAGGGGTGGCCCGGAAAGTGGGGTTCTAGGGCTTCGGGGGGGAAGAGAGGAAGGGGCAGAAGAGAGAGCGGGAAAGAGCTGGGCGGGAGAGGGGAAGGGGAAGGTGAGGATTGGGAGGGGCAGATGGGGGGCGGTGGAAGGACATGGCGAAGTCAGAGAGGTAGGTGGCAGCACTGAGAACAATTAACAATAACATGCCAAGGCTGTAGTATGGTAATATTCATTCATTCATTCATTCATTCATTCATTCAATAGTATTTATTGAGAGCTTACTATGTGCAGCGCACTGTACTAAGCGCTTGGAATGTACAATTTGGCAACAGATAGGGACAATCCCTGCCCAATGACGGGCTCACAGTC
This sequence comes from Ornithorhynchus anatinus, assembly GCF_004115215.2. Taxonomy (NCBI): domain Eukaryota; kingdom Metazoa; phylum Chordata; class Mammalia; order Monotremata; family Ornithorhynchidae; genus Ornithorhynchus; species Ornithorhynchus anatinus. Next base: position 11,651 of record NW_024396847.1, read on the forward strand.
TAATCAGGGGAGACGGATGGACAAAAACAAGACAACATAATCACGATAAATAGAATCAAGGGGATGTACACCTCATTAACAAAAGAAATAGGGTAATAAAAATATATCCAAATGAGCACAGTGTTGAGAGGAGGGGAAGGGAGGGGGGAGGAGCAGAGGGAAAGTGGGGAAAGGAGGCTTAGCTGAGGAGAGGTGAAGGGGGGAAGGGGGCATAGCAGAGGGCAGAGGGGGAACAGAGAGGGAGCAGAGGGAGAGGGGAAGCTCAGTTTGGTAAGACCTCTTGGAGGAGGTGACCTCTCAGTAGGGCTTTGAAAAGGGGAAGAGAGTTTGTTTGGCAGGGGTGAGGAGGGAGGGCATTCCAAGACAGCGGGAGGACGTGGGCCGGGGGTCAACGGTGGGATAGGCGGGAACGGGGGGCGCTGACGAGGTGAGCGGTGACAGAGAAGCGGAGCGGGCTTCAACTGAGCATCGTTGAAACTCTACCATGTAGGGACAGAGAGCCTATCACGTTTATCCTACTTCCCTCTCAGGGTTTATAGGCTACTTTACACCTTCTTTTTGGCAGGTGGTGACTGTCCCTTTTTGTTTTCAATCCTGCATGTGTTGGGATTTTCCACCGTTCGAAATGCAGAGATTTCAACGTTTCCCCTTTAGGTTTTCGTCCATGTGTATCGCTGTATCTAGATAGAGATGCCAGCTGGCTAAAGGAAACCAAGAAATAATAAGCGCTCTCAGTAGGGCTTTGAAGACAGGAAGAGAGTTAGTTTGGCAGAGGTGAGGAGGGAGGATATTCCAGGAAAGTGGTAGGACGTGGGCCAGAGGTCGACGGCGGGATAGCGTGAACGGGGGATGGTGAGGAGGTGAGCGGCAGAGGAGCAGAGTGTGCAGGGTGGGCAGTAGAAAGAGAGAAGGGAGGAGAGGTAGGAGAGGGCAAGGTGATGGAGAACCTTGAAGCCCCGAGTGAAAAGTTTTTGTTTCATGCGTAGGTTGATAGGCAACCACTGGAGGTTTTGAAGGAGGGAAGTGACAGGCCCAGAGCGTTTCTAAAGGAAGATGATCCAGGCAGCAGAATGAAGAATAGACTGGAGTGGGGAGAGACAGGAGGAAGGGCGATCAGAGAGAAGGCTAACACAATAATCCAGCCGGGATATTATGAGAGCTTGTACCAGTAAAATAGTCGTTTGGATGGAGAGGAAAGGGTGGATCTTGGCGATACTCTAAAGGTAAGACCCTCAGGCTTTGGTGATGGATTGGATGTGTGGGGTGAATGAGAGAGCTGAGTCAAGGATGACACCAAGGTTGCGGGCTTGAGAGACGGGAAGGATGGTTGTACCATCCACAGTGACTGGGAAGTCAGGAAGAGGACAGGGCTTGGGAGGGAAGATAAGGATATGATACAATAAGATACCATTAATAAGATGGGGATGTCCAGGGTCATATGTTGACTTGTCTATGGGTCTACCAGATCAAAATCAAAAGGCTAGCAGCAAGGAGAGTCCTGGGGTTCGTGGTCCAAATGTCTCGGAGGCGGCGGGGGGAACCCTGTGGATGTCCAATATAGGGAAGGGTAGAGCTGTTGTGGGAGATAGAGTAGAGGAAACTCATGGGGAGAGGAGTAGCTTTTCTCTCTCGCAGCACTTTGTACAGTACCTATCACCTAGTAAGCACTTACAAATACCATTAGTCCGGCCTTGTCAGACTAAGTATTTGTGGATTCCTGTCAGGGTGCTATCCCTAAAAGAAATCAGTGACGGAGTGGCAGGAGATAAGTCCCAGGTGGGAGGCAAAGAGGGTTCCTGAGGGGAGAGAGAGGATGAAACAGAAGGCAATAATTTGAACCGAGAATCCTTCCAGGAAAAAAGCATGGTGGCCGGAATGTGGGGCGGCCCTGGACAGCAGCCCAGCTCGATGTAACTCCGGGTATCAGAAGGGCCCACTGGCTCCTCAGTCCCACTTGAAAATGGTGGGCAGTGAATCCTCCGGGCCCTTGCCTCTTCAAGTGTGACTACCACAGTGCCAGCAAGGGCAGCGGGTGAGTGGCCAGATGTTGGATACCATTCCTCATGGGTGAATGCTGATTTATTTTTCTTCCAGCAGGTCTATTTGGGGGCAGTCTTGTTTGGAGGCAGCAGGATGGATGACACATGTGGAGCTCTTTTCCATTCTAGAATGGCTTGGTTGCTGGATTTAGCATCCTTTCCCGATTGCTCCTGAGGACCCCACAGCGACTCTTGATTGGCTCTAGGGTGCCCACCTTGAAAGATTGAATGATGGTGACCTACCAGCTTCCGTGCCATCTTGGTGGATCTTGGAGCTGATGTGCATTCGGTTGTCACGTAGTATTTACAGTGTGGTATGGACACAGGTAATTCTATCTCCTCCAAGAGGACTTCCCTGACTAACCCCTCCTTTGCCCTTCTCCCACTCCCCTCTGCATTGCTCTGACTTGCTCCCTTTTTCATTCCCCCTCCCAGCCCCACAACACGTATGTCCCTATCTATAATTTCTTTCTTTGTATTAGCATCTGACTCCCCCTCTAGACTGTAAATTCTTTGTCTGTTTATTGTTATATTGTATTCTCCCAAGCACTTAGTATAGTATTCTGAACACCGTAAGTGCTCAATAAATACAATTGAATGAATGAATGCCCTCAGCTCTCCGCTCTCTGCTCTCTACACCCTCAGCACTCTTTTCCCCATAACTCTATCCCCAGTCAATCAGTTGTATTTATTGACCGCTTACTGTGTGCAAAGCACTGTACTAAGCCTTGGAGGAGTACAATATAACAATTAACTGACTTATTCCCTGCCCATAATGAGCTTACAATCTAGAGCAGGAGAGAGGCATGAATATGAATAAATAGATTACAGATATGTACTCCACACAGTAAACACTCAATAAATACAATCCAATGACTTGCATAAATGTATATAAGTACTTTGGGGCTGGGAGGAAGGATGAATAAAGGGAGCAAGTCAGGGCAATGCAGAAGGGGAAAGGAGGGCTTAATCAGGGAAGGCCTCTGGAAGGAGATGTGCCTTCAAATGTCTTTGAAGGGGAGAGAGTAATTGTCAAATCTGAGGGACAGAGGGAGTTCCAGGAGAGAGGGAAGACATGGGTGAAGGGTCGGTGGCAAGATAGATGAGATCGAGGTACAGTGAGAAGGTTAGCAGTAGAGGAGCGAGGCGTTGGGGATGGGTTATAGTGAGACAGTAGCAAAGCTAGGTAGGAGGTGGCAAGGTGATTGAGTGCTTTAAAGCCAATGGTGTGGAGCTTTTGTTTGATGTGGGGGGAGATGGGCAACCACTGGAGTTTCTTGAGGAGAGCGAAACCTATCCTGAAAGCTTTTGTGTAGAAATGACCAGGGCAACATAGTGCTTTTTGGACAGGAAGGGGGAGAGACAGGAGGCAGGGAGATCAGCAAGGAGGCTGATACAGTAATCTAGGCAGGATAGGATGAGCTGTTTAGATGGAGAGTAAAGTGTGGACTTGAGTGATGTCATGACGTCAGAACTGACATGATTTAGTGATGGATTAAATATGTGGGTTGAATGAAAGAGAGGAGTCAAGGATAATGTCAACATTATGGGCTTGTCAGACAGGAAGGATGGTGGTGCTGTCTACAGTGATGGGAAAGTCATAGGGAGGACAGGGTTTGGTTGGGAAGATCAAGAAGTTAGGTTTTGGACATGTTATAAGCTTGAGCTAACAGGAGGATATCAACTAGAGATGTCTTGAAGACAAGAGGAAATGTGAGACTGCAGAGAGAGAGAGAGAGAGAGACGGAGAGAGAGAGAGAGAGAGAGAGATCAGGGCTGGATATGTAGATTTAAGTATCATAGAGGTTGTAGTTGAAGCCATGGGCACGAATGAGTTCTCCAAGGGAGTGGGTGTAGATGGAGAATAGAAGGGGACCCAGAACTGAACCTTGAGGGACTCCCACATTTAAGGGGTGGGAGGCAGAGGAGCTTGTGAAAGAATAAGCCTGAGAATGAGCGCCCAGAGAAGTAAGAGGAAAACCAGGAGAGAACAGTGTCAATGAAGCCGAGGTTGGATAATGTTTCCAAGAGAAGGGGGTGGTAAGTAGTATCAAAGGTAGCTGAGAGGCTGAGGATGAATTGGCTGGAGTAGAGACTGTACTGGTAAAGCAAGAAGGAGATCAATGGTGACCTTTGAGAGGGCAGTTTCTATGAAGAGAATGGAAGCCAGATTGGAGGGGCTTAAAGAGGTTTAGAGGAGAGGAACTGAGAAAGGGGGTTAAGAGAACTCGCTCAAGGAGTTTGGAGAGGAATGGTAGGAGATGGAACAAGCACTGGAGAGAGCTACCGGGTCAAGGGAGAGTTCTTTTAGGGTAGAGGCAACATGGGCATGGTTGAAAACAGTGGGGAAGAAACCATTGGAGAGCAATCAATGGAAGATGGCAATAAAGGAGGGAAGAAGGCGGGGGCAAGTGTTTTGATAAGGTGCAGAGGAATAGGGATGCGCAGATATGCTCATACACAGGTGGAGGGAGTGGATTTTGAGAGAAAGCAGGGGATATCCTGTAGAGACAGTACTGAGAAAGATAGGGGAATTGAAGAAGGGGCAGGGTGGGAGAGGGAGTGGGGAGGTGTAGGGGTGGTTTTAGGGAAATCAAGCCTGATAATGTTAATTTTCTCAATAAGTAGGTAGCCGGGTCATTAGGAGCAAGAGATGGGGCAGGTTACGGGATAGGAGGTTTGAGGAGGGAGTGCAACATCTGGAACAATCTCCTGTCCTGCTAGCTCTCTGTCCCTCCAGCTCTCTGTCTCCCAAGCTCTTTGTCCCTCAATTCTCTTCTCTCCACCCCACCGCTCTCTGATCTCTGTCCCCCATCACTCTGTCCCTCAAGCATTCTGAATCTCAGCTCTCTGCCTCTCACCCCCTCATCTCTCTATTCTCTGCCCTTCACCTCTCTGCCCCTCAGCTCTAAGCCCCCCCCCCACCTCTCGGTTCTTTGGCCCCCAACTCTAGGTTCTCTGTCCCTCAGCTTTCTGCCCCAAGCTCTCTGCCCTCTGCCCCTAAGCTCTCTTCTCTCTGTTCCTCAGCTTTCTGTTCCCCAGCTTTCTGTTCCCCAACTCTCAGCCCCTCAGCCCCTCAACTCGGTTCTCTGCCCCTCAGCTTTCGGGGTTTTCTGCCTCTCAGCTCTCAGTCTCAGCTCTCTGCCCCTCAGCTCCCCGGCCTCTACCCCTCAGCTCTCTGCTCTCAGTCCCCCCAGCTCTCTGTCCCTTCAGTTCTCTGTCCCCTCTGCTCTCTGTCTCCTCAACTCTCTGCTCTCTGCCTCTCAGGTTTGTGGCCTCTGGCCCTCAGTTCTCTCCCCTCTGCTCCTCAGCACTCTGTCCCCCAGCTCTCTGTTGCCTAACTCTCTTTCCACCTGCTCTCTGTCCCCCCAGCTCTCTGTCTCCCCCTCTCTCCTGTTGGACACAGTCCCTGTCCTACATGAGGCTTACAGTCCTAATCCCCACTTTATGGATGCAGTAAACTGAGACACACAGAAATTAAGTGACTTGCCCAAGGTCCCATAGCATAAAGTGGCAGATCCGGAATTAGAACCCATATCTCCCCCATCCTAAAAAACCCCCCTCTCTTTACCCCACTGCCCTTTCTAGTTATCACCCTATCTCCCTCTTACCTTTTTTTCCATACTCCTAGAGTGATTTGTTTACATTTGCTGCCTCAAATTCCTCAACTCCAACTCTCTCCTGGACCCCCTCCAATCTGGTTATTGTCCCCTCCACACCACCAAAGTTGCCCTCTCAAAGGTCATCAATCACCTACTTCTTGCCAAATTCAATGGCTCCTACTTATCCTAATGTCCTCGAGCTCCTCGACTCTGAGCTCATGATGGATGTCAACCATCCCCTTCTCCTCAACACGTTATCCAACCTTGGCTTCATGGACTCTGTCACCTCCTGGTTCTCCTTTTATCTCTCTGGCCATTCATTCTCAGTCTCCTTCGTGGTCTCCTCTTCCCCCTCCCATCCCCTAATTGTAGGGGTTCCTCAAGGTTCAGTTCCTGGTCCCCTTCTATTCTCCATCTACGCTCACTCCCTTGGAGAACTCATTTGCTCCCACGGCTTCAACTATCATCTCTATGCAGATGACACCCAAATCTACATCTCCTCTCCTGTTCACTGTCCCTCCCTCCAGGCTCGCATCTCCTCCTGCCTTCAGGACATCTCTCGTTGAATGTCCTCCCACCACCTCAAGATCAACATGTTCAAGACAGACAGAACTCCTTATCTCCCCTCCCAAACCTTGTCCTCTCCCTAATTTTCCCATCACTGAGAATGGCACAACCATCTTTCCCATCTCACAAGCCCACAACCTTGGTGTCATCCTTGACTCTGCTCTCTAATTCTCCCCCTATATCCAATCTGTCACCAAATGTTGTTGGTCTCACCTTCCCAACATTGCCAAGATTCGCTTTTTCCTCTCCGTCCAAACTGCTACCATGTTAGTACAATCACTCATCTTATCCCAACTGGAATACTGCATCAACCTCCTTTTTGACCTCGCAATCTCCCGTCTCTCTGCATTTCACTCCATACTTCACTTTGCTGCCTGGATTATCTTTCTACAGAAACGTTCAGGGCACGAAAGCCCCCTCCTCAAAAATGCCCAGTGGTTGCCTATCAACCTTCGCATGAAACAAAAACTCCTCACTATTGCTTGAAAAGCACTCCATCACCTTTCCCCCTCCTTCCTCACCTCCCTTCTCTCTTTCTACAGCCCATCCCCCTCACTCGATTCCTCTGGTGCTAACCTTCTCACTGTGTCTCAATCTTGCCTTTCTTGCCGTCGACCCCTGGCCCACATCCTACCATTGACCTGGAACACTCTCCCTCCTCAAATCCGCCAAACACTCTTCCCCCCTTCAAAGCCCTTCTGAAAGCTCACCTCCTCCAAGAGGCCTTCCCAGACTAAGTGCCCCTTGTCCTCAGCTTCCCCTGCCTTCCATTTCATCTCGACTCTCTGTCTTTGATCCCCCTCCCTGCCCCACATCACATCTATCTATCTATCTATCTATCTATCTATCTATCTATCTATCTATCTTATAGCTATATATCTATATCTATATATATTTGTATGTTTCTATCTATATATATGTATATATATATATGCATATATCTATAATTCTACTTATTTGTATTGATGCCTGTTTACTTGTTTTGATGTCTGTCTCCCCATTTCTAGATTGTAAGTCCCATATGGGCAGGGATTGTCTCTCTTCATTGCTGAATTGTATTTTCCAAGTGCTTAGTACAGTGCTCTTGTACACTGGAAGCACTCAATAAATATGATTGAATGAATGAATCTTTAGATAATTTAAATTATTTGTTTATCATAATGTCTGTCTCCTCCTCTGGACTGTAAATTCATTATGGGCAGGGAATAGTAATCTAATTCTCTTGTACTGTACTCTCCTGGGAGCTGTGGGGATGAGAAAAGAGAGCTGGGGGCACAGAAAAGAGAGCCAAGGGCAGAGATAAGAGCTGGGGGTGGAAAAAAGAGAACTTGGGGATAGAGGACATGGGGCCAGAAATCAGAGATCATGGGGGCAGAAAGAGGAGAGCTGGCGGGGAGGGCCGGTTGGAAGGCTAGGGGATGAACAGCTAGACTGTGAGCTCATTGTGGGCAGGTTAGTGTTTGCTATATTGTATTCTCCCAAGTGCTTAGTACAGTCTTTGCACACAGTAAGTGCTTAATAAATACGACAGAATGAATGAATTTTTTCTGCTCCCCAGTTCTTTTTTCTCTGACCCCAGCTGTCATTTCTCTACCCTCAGTTCTTTTCTCTGTCCCTCCAGCTCCCCTTTCTCTGCCCCCTTGCTCTCTGCTCTCTGCCCTGCCCTCCAGCTCTCTCTTCATTTCCCCTTAGCCCCATACTGCTCTGCTCTCTACCCCTCAGGTCTATGTCCCTCAATCATTCTGTTCTCTGCCCCTTGATTCTGTTCCATGCCCTTCAGCTCTCTGCTCCCTTCCCCTCAGCTCTCTGCTCCCTGCCCCTCGGCTCTCTACTCCCTGCCCCTTATCTCTCTACCCTCCATGCTCCCTGCAACCAGGCTGTCTGCCACCCTGCTCTCTGACCATCCCTGGCTCTCTGCCCCGAGGTCCCTTCCCCACAGGTCCCTGCACCCTGCTCTCGGCCTTCCTTCTTACTATCTGTCCACTGCCCTCTGCTTTTGTTGAGTCAAAAAAAAAATCAAGCACAGCAACGCAGCACATAGTTTTTTTATTGCAATATTTAATACAGATCCATATGGATGAGGACAGAGTCTGTTGCCCTAAAAGTGGGCTCAACCTCATCCCTGCAAGGTGGGAGAGATAGCTAATTATATTCTGTGGTGGGCATCGCGTTCCTTCACACCAACAACAGAATCCAACTCAGTGTGGCTCCAGTTTGCTTAACTGACAAGAGGATGTGGCTGAAGCATGATTTAGGAAAAAAGGTAAATTAGTGCCAAATGGAGACAAAAACCAAAATGGAGTAAGTTATGTTGAGTTGGTTTACTCACTCTGCTCCCTGTACCTCAGTTCTCTACTCCCTGCAACTCAGCTCTCTGTTATCCCCACTCCCCTCCCCCTTGCCCCCCTGCCTTCTAGCTCTTTGCTCATTGACCTCCCCCTCCAGGTCTCTGCTCCATGCCTACCAGCACTCTGCCCCACATTCTTTGCCCCTCAGCTCTCTGTTCCCTTCTCCTCAATTTTCTACTCCCTACCCTTCTGCTCCCTTTGCTTCAGCTCTGTGCTCCCTGCCCCTAAGTCCTCTACTCTCTGTCCTCCCCCCACACCCCCTGCTCCCCGACTCTCTGCTCCACTACTGTCTGTTCCCTGGTGCTCTGCTCTCCTGGTTCCAGCCTCACATGTTCCTGACCCCTGATCTCTTCCCCTCCCTTGCTCCCGTAGCTGCACATTGACCTCTGCTCTGCTCCCTGCACCTCAGTTTCTCTACTCCCTGCTGCTCAGCTCTCTGCTTTCTAGCCTCCCAAGTTTTCCCCCCTCCAACCTCTAGCTTTCTGCTCATTGCCCCCAGCTGTCTATTCTCTGCCCCCCAGGTTTCTGTTGTCTTCCACTAGCTTTCTGCTCCCTGCCCCTCAGCTCCCTACCACATGATCTCTAAGTTCCATTCTGTGACCCGCTGCATTCTACCCCCTTTCTCTCTAACCTCTGGCTCTCTAATCCACTGCTGTCCAACCTCCTGAAAACTAATCCCTGCTCTCTACACCTCAGGTCTCTGTTGTTTGCCCTCTAGGTCTCTAATGTCTTTCCTCTAATTTTCTCCTCTCTGGCCTCTCGGTCTTTGCTTTCTGCCCTATACATGTCACCAATCTGCCTTCTAGGTCACTCCTATCTGCCTCTCCTCTCTGCCCTCTAGGTCTCCCCCTCTGCCCTCTAATAATGATAATAATAATGATAATAATGATGATGATGCTACTTATTAAACACTTACTTTGTGCCAAGCTCTGTTCTAAGCTCTAGGTCCCAGCTCAATGCCCCTACCTTTCTGCTTTGTGCCGCCAATTCTCTGCTTTCTGCCCCCCCACCTCTCTAGTCTCTGCACCTCGTCTCTCTAGTGTCTGCCCTCCTGGTATTTAGTCTCTGCTCCCCAACTTTCTAGTCTCTGCCACTTGACTCTCTAGTCTCTATCTCCCAGCTCGCTAGACTCTGCTCTGCATCTCTATGCATTCTGACCCTCAGTTCTCTGCACTGTGCTCCTAGGGTCGCTCCTCTCTAGCCTTCAGCTCTGTCCTTGCTGCCCCTTATCTCTCTGCCCCTCAGTTCTCTTCTCGCTGCCTCTGAGAGAGCCATGCCCCCTGGTTACTACCCCTCATATATCCATATCCACCAAATCTCTGCTCCCTGCCCCTCATCTCTCATTTCCCTGCCCCTTAGCATTCTGTTTTCTGATGCCTCGGTCTCTGACCCCTGAATCTAGGCTCTGTGCTCCTCCTGCCCCCAGCTCTTTGGATCCCCAGTTCTCTACATCTCAGCTCCCTGCTCTTCATCTCCCTGTTTTTCATCTCCCTGGTTCTTCAGCTCCTTACCCCATAGCTCTCCTCCCCTCAGGTCCCTCCCCCTCAGTTCCCTACTCATCAGCTCTCTGCCCACCCAGGTCCCTGACACCCTGCTCTCTGTCTCCCTGCCCCTCTGCTCTCTAGCCCCAAACCCTCTTCTCTTAAGCCTCCCACTCTCTGCTGTTTGCCCACCAGCTCTCTGCTCTCTTCCCTGACCTCTGTAATCTCTGTCCCCCAGCTCTACAATCTCTTCCTCACAGGTCTAAGTCTCTGCCCCCAGGTCTTTAGTCTCTTCCCCATTGCTCTCTAAAGTCTGCCCCTCAACTCACTGCTCCCCAGCTCTCTATCTCTGCCACCCAGGTCTTTAATCTCTGTTTCCCGGATCTCTAGTCTATGCCCCTCTGCTCTCTGCCTCCCAGCACTCTGCCTCTTAGCCTTCAGCTCTCTGTGCTGCCCCTCAGCTCTCTGCTCCCTGGCTCTTTTCTCTCTGCTCCCCTTCTTTCTGCTCCACTGCTGTCATACCATTGCCCACTCAGCTCTGTGATCCATGCCCTTCAGTTCTTTGTTCTCTCCCCTCAGCTTTCTGCTCTCTTCCCTCAGCTCTCTGCTCCCCTGATCCCTGGCCATTACTCTCCAGATTGCTGATCCATGCCCTTAGTTCTCCCTTCCCTGTCCTCAACAATCAGTTCCCCACTCCCTGCCCTCTATAAAACTACTCTCTGATCTCTGCCCCCGCTCTCTAATGTCTACCCTTCACTTCTCACCTCTCAGCCCCCCAGCTCTCTGCTGTCTGCCCTCAGCTCTCTGCTTTCTAGCCCTCAAACTCTCTATTCTCTGCCCACCCCCACTTTCTGACCATTACACCCCCAGCTCTGTGATGCATGCCTTTTAGTTCTCGTACTCTTCCCACAGCTTTCTGCCCTCTGCCCCTCTTCTCTCTTCTCTCTGCCCCTCGGCTCTCCAATTCCTGTCCCTCAGATCTCTGTTCCTCAGCTCTTGCTATGTGCCAGGCACTCTTCTAGGTGCTGGGGTGGGTGCAGGTTAATCAGGTAGGACTTGGTCTCTGTCCCACATGGGGCTCACAGTCTTAGTCCCTGTTTTGCAGATGAGGTAGCCAAGTCACAGAGAGGTGCAGTGGCTTGCCCAGAGACACATAGCAGACATTTGTTGGAGTCCATGCCTTATTCACTAGACTCTGAATTTCTGGACGAGGGGGAGGGAGCTTCTTTACCAATAGGAGGTGAGTTCCAACCTATTCTGGGTGGACAGAGCTTCCCCTACAAGAGAGCTTCCTTCCTGTCTCACCAGGCTTGGCATTATCTTTGACTCCTCTCTCTCATTCAACACATATATTCAGCCCATCTTAAAATCCCATTTGTCCAATCTTCACAACATCACTAAAATCTGCCCTTTTCTCTCCATCCAAATGACTACCACATTAATATAATCATACTTTATCAGCCCCCTTGCCAACCTCCCAGCCTCCTGTTTCTCCCCACTCCAGTCCATACTTCACTCTGCTGCCCGGATCATTTTTCTATAAGAACGTTCAGGACAAGTTTCCCCACTCCTCAAGAAACACTGGTGGTTGCCCATCCATCTCCGCATCAAACAAAAACTCCTCACCACTGGCTTTATAGTGCCTGGCATATAGTAAGTGCTTAACAAATACCATAATAATTACAGCACTCAATCACCTTGACCCCTTCTACTTCACCTCACTAATTTCCTACTACAATCCAGCTGCATACTTCACTTCTTTAATGCTATCCTTCTCACTGTACCTTCCTCGCAGCTATCTTGCTGGCGATCCCTTACCCATATTCTCTGGCTTAGAATGCCCTCCTTCCTCAAATCTGACAATTACTCTCACCGCCTTTCAAAACCTTATTGAAGGTACATCTCCTCAAAGAGGCCTTCCCTGACTAAGCCCTCCTTTCCTCTTTTCCCACTCCCTTCTCTGTCACCCTTACTTGCTCCTTTTCTTCATCTCCCCTCCCAGCCCCACAGCACTTATGTACATATAGTCATTTACTTCTTTCTATTAAGGTCTGTCTCCCTTCTTCTAAGCTGTAAGCCCGTGTCTGTTTATTTCTATGTTGTACTCTCCCAAGCTCTTAGTATAATGCTCTTCATGGAGTAAGTGCTCAATGAATACAATGGAATGAATGGATGCTCCTCTGTTCTCTGCTCCTCTGATGTCTTCCCTAGGCTTTCTGCTACTCTGTTCCTCGGCCCCTTGGTCCCCCAGCTCTCTGCTCCCTGCCCTGACAGCCCCTGACACCAAGGGAACTGATGAGGGTTCCCTGCTGTGGGAGCATCTTCGGTAGGGCCAGTGGGAGCTGACTGGGTCAGCTTGGGGTGGGTTTATGCAAATGATAAGATGTGTTACAATCTGCCCTTTGTAAGGGAGAGAACAGAGAGCTGAGGAGCAGGATCACAGAGCTTGAGGGGCACTGATCAGAGAGCTGAGGCATAGGGAAATGAGGGACAGAGAGCTGCGGCAGAGAGGTGAGCGGCAGAGAGGCGAGTGGCAGAGAACAGAGAGCTGAGGGGAAGAGATTAGAGAGCATAGAGCTGAGAGACAGAGAGCAGAGGGCTAGAAAGCAGAGAGCTGTGGGGCAGAGAGCCAAGAGCTGGGAGGCAGAGAGTTGAGGGGCAGGGAGAAGAAAGATGGGCTACAGAGACTTGAGAGCTGAGGGACAGAGACTAGAGGCTGGGGGGGCAGAGAGTGAAAGCTGCGGGGCCAGAGGGCTGGAGGGCAGAGAGGAGAGAACTGGAAGGTATATATTAAAAATCTAGGGGTAGAGAGTCTAGGGCATAGGGAGCAGAGTGTAGAGAGCAGAGGAGCAGGGAGCTGAGGGGCAGGGAGTAATAGTGCTGAAGGGAGAGAAAGGATAACTGAGAGCCATGGATCAGTGAATTGGGGAGCAATGGTCAGAGAGCAGGGGAGCAGAGAGAAGAGAGCTGAGTGGCATGGAGCAGAGTGCTGAGGGGAGAGAACAAAGAACTGAGGGGTATGGATCAAGGGGCTGGGTAGGAGAATAGAGAACTGAGGGCTAGGGTGCAGGGGGCAGGGAGCATGGGGGCAGGAAGAAAAGATCCAGGGAACAGAGAGCTGAGGGCCAGGGAGCAAAGAGCTGAGGGACAAGGAACAGAAAGCTATGGGAGAGAGAGCTGAGTGGCAGAGAGCAGAGAGGTGACGGACCAAGAGCTGAAAAGCTGAGGGCAGAGGGCTGATGGGTCGAGAGGAGAAATTGAGGGGCAGAGACTTGAGGGCCAGAGTAGGGAGCTGAGCAACAGAGGAGAGTCCTGAGAGGCAGGGACCAGAGAACTGAAGTTCAGGGATCAGAGCACAGGGAAATGGGCAGAGAGGAGGGGGGAAGAGAACAGGAGATGGGGCAGGGACCAGGTCAGGCGGTGAGCACAGGGGCAGAAAACTCGGACAACAAAAAGCACATGGGTGCTGAAAGCACTGGGTGCCAACAGCAGAGAGCTAAGGTGTAGGGAGTAGAGTGCTGAAGTTTAGGGAGCATAGAACTGAGTAAAAGGTAGTAGAGAGCTGAGAGGGAGGGAACAAACAGACAGCTGAGGGGCAGAAGGATTGAAGAACGGAGAAGAGAGACCTGAGTGGCAGAGGTAGAGTGATGAGTGCTGGAGAGCAGAATGCTGTGGGGGAGAGACCAGAGAGCTGGGGTCCAGAGAGCAAAATGCTGAAGGGGAGAGAGCAGAGTGCTGGGAGAACAGGGGGAGGAAAAGCAGAGTGCTGTGGGGCAGAGAGCAGGCCAGGGGAACAGAGTCCAAGAGGGCAGAGAGTTGAGGGGCAGGAAGCAGAAACCTGAGGAGAGGGAACAGGGAACTGAAAGGCATGGAACCTCTGAAGGGCAGCAATCAGGGGGGAATAGAACTCTGAGGGGTAGAGAACATAGAGCTGAGGGGCAGGGAACAGAGAGATGAGGGGCTGAGAGGCGTGGAGCAGAGAACTGAAGGTCAGGGAGCTAAGAGGCAGGAGCTGAGTGGCAGAGAGATGCAGGGCAGAGGCTGGAGTGCTGAGGAGCAGAGACCATAGAGCCAAGTGCCAGAAACTAGAGAGCTCGGGGGCAGACATTAAAGAACTGGGAGGCAGAGACTAGAAGGTGGGGGGCAGAGAGTGGGGGATAATAATAATAATGTTGGTCTTTGTTAAGTGCTTACTATGTGCAGAGCACTGTTCTTAGCACTGGGGTAGATATAGGGTAATCAGGTTGTCCCACATGAGACTCACAGTCTTAATCCCCATTTGACAGATGAGGTAACTGAGGCACAGAGAAGTTAAGTGACTTGCCCACAGTCACATAGCTGACAAGCTGCAGACCTGGGATTCGAACCCATGACCTCTGACTCCCAAGCCCGTGCTCCTTCCACTGAGCCACGCTGCTTCTCAGAAAGCAGAGCATTGCTGGGCACAAATTAGAGTGGTAGGGGCAAAAAGCAGAGACCTAGAGGGTGGAAAGGGGAGACCTAGAGGGCAGAGAGGAGAGAGCTGGGGGGCAGAGAGCTAGAGGGCAAATGATAGAGAGCTGTAGGGTAGAGGACAGAGAGCAGGGCATAAAGAGTAGGGCACATTTTACTTGGGATTAGAAAGCAGAGGATTAGAGAGCTGGGGGTTAGAGAAGGGGTTTGGAGAGGAGGTGGGTTGGAGAGTAGGGGTTTGGAGAAGAGGGGATTAGAGAGCTGAGGGCCAGGGAGCTGAGAGTTGATGAGCTGAGAGCTGGAGGCAGAGAGCAGAGACTTGAGGAGCAGAGAGTAGAGATCTGGGTAGCAGAGCCTGGGGGTGGGGGAAGAGAGCAGAGAGCTGAGGTCCTAGGGAGCAGAGCAGAGGGTAGATTTCTTCTAGCAAAGGAGCAGAGACATTGAGGAAGGCACCAGAAGGGAAACGACCAGCGGGGGCAGAAAACACAGGGGCAGTAAACATGAGGGCAGAGGGAAAAGGTTAAGCCAGGGGGAAAAGTGAGGCTAGAGGAAAGGTTAATCTAGGGAAAAGGTTAGGCTATGGGAAAATGTTAGGCTAGGGGAAAAGATTAAGCTAGGGGAAAAGATTAGGTTAGGTGAAAAGGTTGGGTTATGGGAAAGGTTCTTTTAGAAGAAAAGGATAAGCTAGGGGAAAAAGTTAGGTAATGGTAAAAGGTTAGTCCAGGGGAAAATGGTAGACCAACGGGAAAGATTAGGCTAGGGGAAAAGATTAGGTCAGGGGGAAATGTTAGGATAGGGGAAAAGGTTTGTCCAGGGGAAAAAGAGAGGCTAATGGGAAAAGGTTAGCCCAGGGGAAAAGGTTAGGCTAGGGGAAAGGTTAGGTTAAGGGAAAGGTTAGGCAAGGAGAAAATATTAGTCCAGGGGAAAATGTTAGGCCAAGGGAAAAGGTAAGGCCAGGAGAAAAGGTTAGGCCAAGAAAAAGATTAGGCTAGGAGAAAGGATAGGCTGGGGGAAAAGGTTAGGCTTGGGCAGAAAGTTAGTCTAGGGGAAAGGTTAGTTTAGAGGAAAAGCTTGGGTTAGTTTAAAGGTAAAGTTTAGGTTAGTATAGGGGAACCAGTTAGGTTAAGCTAGGGGAACAGGTTAGGTTAAGCTAGGAGAAAAGGTTAATCAAGGGGAAGAGGTTAGGCTAGGTGAAAAGGTTAAGTTAGGGGAAAAGGTCAGGTTAGGCAGAGGGAAAACATTATGAAAACATTACGCTAGGGGAAAAGGTTGGACAAGGGGAAAAGGCTAGACTAGGGGAAAAGTTTAGGCTTGGGGAAATGGTAGGGCTAGGGGAAAAGTTTACACTATGGGAAAAGGTTAGGCCAAGGGAAAAGTTTAGGCTAGGGGAAAAGGTTAGGCTAGGGGAAAACGATAGGCAAGGGCAAAACGTTAGGCTAGGCAAAATCTTTAGGCCAGGAGAAAAGGATAGGCAAGGGGAAAGGTTTAGGGTAGGGAAAAAGGTTAGGCTAGGGGAAAGGTTAAGCAAGGGGAAAGGTTAGACTATGAGAAAATGTTAGGCTATGGGAAAAGGTTAGGTTAGGTGAACAGGTTAGGTTAGGCAAAAAGGTAAAGCTAGGAGAAAAGATTAGGCTAGGGGACAAGGTTACTTTAGGTGAAAAGCTAGCTTATGCTGGGGGAAAAGGTTAGGCAAGGGGAATAAGCTATTCCAGGGGAAAAGGTTAGGCTAAAGGAAAAGATTAAGGCCAGCGTGAAAGGATAGGCTAAGGGAAACGTTAGGCTAGGGAAAAAGCTAAGGCCAAGGGAAAGATTTAGGCTAGGGAAAACGTTACTTTAGGAGAAAACGTTAAGCTAGTGGAGACGGTTAGGCATGGTGAAATGGTTAGTCTAGGGGGAAAGGATAGGCTAAGGGAAAAGATTAGGGTGTGGGAAAAGGATAAGATAGGGGAAAAGGTTAGGCCGGGAGAAGAGTTTAAGCTAGGGGAAAAGTTAGGCTAGGAGAAAGTTTAGGCTAGGGGAAAAGGTTAAAGTGGGGGAAAAGTTAAAGCTAGGAGAAAAGGTTAGTCTAGGCGAAAAGGCTAACCCAGGAGACAAGGTTAGGCCGGAGGAAAGGTTTAAGCCAGGGGAAAAGGTTAGGCAAGGGGAAAAGGTTAGGCTAGAGGGGAAAAGGTTAGGCTAGAGGAAAGGTTAGGCTAGAGGAAAGGTTAGGCTAGGAGAAAAGGTTAGGTGAGGGTAAAAGATTAGGCAAGAGGATAAGGATAGGCTAGTGGAAAATGTTCAGCTAGGGGAAAAGGTTATGCCAGAGAAAAGGATAGGCCAGGGGAAAAGGTTAGACTAGGAGAAAAGCTTCAGCTAAGGGAAAGGATAGGGTAGGGGAAAAGTTTAGGTCTGGGGAAAATGTTAGACCAGCTGAAAAGGTTATGCCAGTGAAAAGGTTAGGCAAGTGGAAGGGGTTAGGCTAGGTGAAATGGTTAGGCTAGGGTAAAAGTTTAGGTTAGGGGAAAGGTTAGGCTGGGGAAAGGATAGGCTAGGGGAAAACATTAGTCTACGGGTAAACATTAAACTAGGGGAAAAGGTTAGACCAGGGGAAATATTTACTTCAGGAGAAAAGGTTAAACTAGTGGTAAAGATTAGACAAAGTGGAACGGTAAATCTAGAGGAAAATGTTAGGTCAGGAGAAAAGGCTAGGATAAGGGAAAAGGCTAGGCTAAGGGAAAAGGTTAGGCTAGCGTAAAAGGTTAGGCCAGAAGAAAAGATTAGCGCGGGGAAAAGGATAGACTAGGGGAAAAGGTTAGTGTGGGTAAAGGTTTAGGCTAGGGAAAAAGTTAGGCTAAGGGAAAAGGTTATACTAGGGGAAAACATTAGGCAACAGGAAAAGGTTAGGCTAGGGGAAAGGTTTAGGGCTGGGAAAAGGTTATGCCAGGTGATAAGGTTA
>NW_024396848.1:0-27197 GCF_004115215.2 Ornithorhynchus anatinus
TGGGATCGCAGGGACAGTGGTCACGCCTAAAACGGCAGACCCCAGCATGCCAAGTCTCCTTCTTGGGAACGCTGCACCTTCACTTTATTTTTTCCCCCGCATTGAGGAACATTGATTCTCTCCTTGCTGTATGTGGGGAACAAAAATCCTACCAACAGATTTTAAAGTGGAAAAGCTAAAGCAGGTGGTAAATGCACTGACATTCATCGAGGCAACATTGCCGGCTCCAGGGCCACCCTGGGGATAGCCCTGAACCAGCCCCTCAGGGCGATTAGGAGATCTCTCCCCTTCCCGGCTGGCACTTACCTCTGCTCCTACCAGTGCTTACCACAGACAGGCAAGATCCAGTCCAAGTAACAGCCCCCCAAATCTGGACAGATTCCAAATCTCGAGGAAAAGTACTCAATTACTCAGATAGCCCTAAACAAGCGTACCAAGGAAAACGGCTTGAAAATTGCACTGAATTTTCCCTTGGAGGTTTGGAGTGGGTCTATAGTGTTACAGTCAGTTGGCGTTCAGAAAGCCATTCGCCTAAACACCTTAGAAAAAAAAGGCAGAGAGATTAACCTTGCTGCTTTTGGTCTTCAATGCATGGTATTTTATTCTATCCTAAGATATCCCAGACGTCTACGTGCAATGGAATGAGCGGTGCATCGATTTATATGTCGGTCCATTTATATGTCAGTGATTTAAGAGTTAATTTTTAGTTTTAAACTATTTTATTGTATTTGATTGTCCTACATTTTAGTTTTATTTTATTTAGCTATTTTATTGACTTTGAAATGTTGGCGTGATGGATTGCATAAATGTTTTCGTTGTTTATATCAGCTGAAGGGGAGAAAAGTCCCCATTCCATTGGACATAGTGTCGGTCAACCAGGATTCAGAGAAAGACAAGGAGTTCTCTCTGTTTTGCTTTCATCGTTACATGGTTTGAAATTGTAATCCTGACTCAACACTACAGAATTTCCAAATTTGTTTCCCCATACAACTGGACAATTTATTCACATGGTCAAATCGCAGCAGCAAAATCCCTCCTCCTCCACCCCAAATTTTCTTTCATCTCTCCCCCGCAAATCCTGGACCAGAGGCTCAAGGCTGAGCCTTGGCTCCAACACAGTTTCCTCTTAACCGGTAACCGGATTTTCTGCCTCCAAACCCAACAGTCATCCGACGGTCCTTCATTCTCGATTCTTCTAGAGGGGAACAGTCTACGGAGCCTTGCTTGAGTGCTGCTGCTGACCCTGCAGGAAGGGAGAAAATACGGTTCCGTTCTTCTTGGTGCATGCACCTCCGCCCTGACTAGGACTTACATTCAGGACTTACAGGCGGCTTTGTTTTTCTTACCCTCTCTACCCTGAAAAGACTGGTTAAGGTTTGTGCCGTGAAGAGAGGAGCCAGATTTGGTTCGGGCCCCAATATTTCACCGTACACACCAAACACGAAAGGGAAAACTCAGTCAGAAGAAACGGAATCCCTACCGTTGAACCGTCAATCGCTTGCTTTCCTGAGGAACCCAGATACTCTGCCGGGGCTGCTCACCTCTTTCCTTCTCCATCCTTTCCACACGAAAACCATCGCAGCTCTTAGCACGCAGGAGCTACAGAAGAGGCAGGACAGTATGTGAAAATCTGGTCTCAGAGGAGGCTACAAAACCACCAGGCTCAATCCAGGGAAGGGATGGTGGCCGGAGCACAAAGTGAACAGATCACTCGATACCGACCAAAACCCCACCCCCCTGCGCTCCTGGGCAAGCCGACCGGGAGATTCCCTAGGTGACTCAGACGTGAAATGGAGCCCCCCTCAACCGGAAGCCAACAGCCATGTTTGATTTGGATGAACTAACCTTTTCCCCTCGGTCTGAATGATATTTCGACCGCAGCAAAATGGTGAAGCCAAACTTTTCTGATTTGACAATATTCCAACACGTCTTAATAGAAATTGTTGAAGCATCGCTGAGCACCCAGGGATTGAGTGGGTCTCCAAAGCGTCCTTAACTAGCATTCCGAAGAACCGTAAACCCAGCCCTCTCCCACTTGACTTCCGTTTTCCTACCTGGTTAGGTAGCACAGAGAGGTTGGATGACTTGGTCCGTGGTTGAGAGGGCAGAGCAGGCAGAGTGGAAGGATAAGAGTGAAAACCCTTTTGGGATTCTTAGGGGGAATTAGCAGGAAGCTCTTCAACCCCATTCTTACCTCTTGGCTCTCTCTCCCCAACACCCCCAAGCCATAAAGACCAGGGCTGGGGCTTAAAGACAGCTCAGGAGAGCCAACGGTTAGATTTTTGCATGGAGCCAGTCAGACTGCGTATGAATCTATCCTCTGTTTTTTGGCACTCCAGTTAGTCCTCTCTCTCTGGGTTAGAGATATTCAAGCCTAACAATTTTGGGCATAAAGCAAATATCTCCTTTTCTACCTCCAAACATTCTCTTTTCAGTCATTCAAGCCCTTAGGTAAGAGAAAAGCAGGAGAACTGTGCATGAAGCAACCAATGTCTCCTTTTCCAGCTCTTCTATTTTGTCTTCAGGTCTTGAAGACCTTAGGCAGACAAATTAACAGGATAATTTTTGCATGAAGCAAATTTCTCCTTTTCCACCTCCAATATTCCTTGTTCTTTCACCCCTTAAAAGGCCTCGAAGCCTGCAGATACAGGCTTACGTTTAGGAGACATTTGTGTATGAAGAAAATTTCTCCTTTTCCAGCTCATCTATTCCCTCTTCAGGTCTGGTAGAACAAAGGTGGCTACAATGACGGGAGAGTTTATGCAGAAAGCAAAGTTCTCTTTCTCCACCTCCACTATTCCTTTTGCAGGCCTTTGAAGACCTGCGGCTAGAGAAATAAGACCACTGGGCTCTTGGCATGAACCAACCTTCTCCTTTTTCACCTCACATAATCTCACCTCACTCTCAATTCAGAGGCCTTGAAGGCCTGAGGTGGACTCAGGCCCAGCAGAGGTGTCTAAATCAAGCACGTTTCTCCTTTTCCAGATCATCTATTTTCTCTTCAGGCCTTGAAGACCCTAAGTCGAAAAACCATCAGGTGAGTTTCTGTATGAAGCAAATTTCTCCTCTTTCAATCTCATCTGTTCTCTCGTCATGCTTTGAAAGGCATCGGGTAGACCAATTCAAGCAGGAGATTGTTCGTCTCAAGTACCTTTCTCCTCTTCCGCCTTGCGGAGTCTCTCGAACCTCTCAAATGAACGGCCTTGTAGGCCTTAGGTGGAGTAACAGATGGTAACTTTTTTTTGGCATGAAGCCTTTCTGGCTCATATGTATTCTCTTCCCAGGCCTTGATATCCATAGGGAGGGAAGTAAGAGGGGTATATTTGTTTCCCATGAAGGAAATGATTTGAGTTGCACAGCGGATATTCTCCATTCATCCTCAGTTAAAACACCTTAAAGGTGAGAAGTGGCATAACGAAAAGGAGATTGGTCCAACAGAAGCAAATTTCTCTTTTTCAACCCACATATTCTCTTCTCTGGCCTTGCAGACCTGAGGGTAAAGAAATGAAAGTGGGACCTTGTGGATAGGGTTGTGTACATGTGAATTCCTCCTTTTTCCATTGCAATATCCTCTCTTCATTCTTTATTAAGAGGCCTTGAAGACCTGAAATGGACCTGAAATGGCCCAGGAGATGTTTCTGCATGAAGCAAATGTCTCCCTTTCCCGGGCTTATATTTGCTCTTCAGGTCTTGAAGACCTTAGGCAGATCATTGGGAGGGTCTTTGCATGAAGCAGATTTCTCCTTCTTTAAGCCCATATATCACGCTTTCCGGCCCACAGGGAGAGAAACAAAGGCAGGAGATTGCTTGCATGAAGAAAACTTGTCCTTGTTGCAAAGAAATATCTATTTTTTTTTCCTAGTCCGGAAGACCTTCGGTAGAGAAATGAAAGTGGGAAGTAGCTTTCGAGAAGCCGACGTCTCCTTGTGATATATCAAATATTCTCATTTCAGGTCTCGAAGACCTTAGGGAGAGAAATAAAAGTAGGAGATGGTTTCGCATGAAGCAGATAGCTCCTTTGCCAACTCAAATATTCTCTTTTCAGGTCTTGAAGACCCTCGGGAGAGAAATGAAAGTAGGAGATGGTTTTGCATGAAGCAAATCTCTCCGTTTTCGCCTCCGAAATTCTCTTTTGCGGCCTTGAAGACCTTACAGAGAGAAATACATGTAGGCGATTGTTTGCGGGGAGCAAAGTTCTCCTTTCCCAACTCAAATTTTCTCTTTTCAGGTCTTGAAGACCTTAGGGAGTCAAGTGAAAGCAGGAGATGGTTTGCATGAAGCAAACTGCTCCTTTGAAGCCCGAAATATTTCCTCCGGAGGCCCTGAAGACCTTGGAGAAATAAAACCTGGAGATTGTCCGCATAAAGCCCCTTACTCCGTTTTCACTGCAAATGTTCTCTTTCCTGGCCTTGACTACCTTCGAAAAAACACATAGAAGCTGGAGATGGTTGGCATAAAGCCAAGTTCTCCTTTTCCATCTCGGCTATTCTCCTTGGAGGCCATGAAGACCTTACACAGAGAAGGAGAAGCTGGGGATGGTTTGCATGAAGCAAATTCCTCCATTTGCACCTCCGATAGTCTTTATCCATTCTCAACTAAAAGGCCTTAGAGGCCTGAGGTGAGGTACTCCGCAGGAGCTCCATCTGCATGAAGCAAATGTCTCCTTCATTCCACTGGAAATAGCCTCTTCTAAGGCCCTGAAGACCTTAGGTGGAGAAACTCCAGCAGGAGATGGCACCAAGAAAACTCCTTTTTCAGCACCAACATTCTCTTTCCAGGCCTTGAAGACCTCTGGCAGAGAGATACAGAAGCAGAAGATTGCATGAAGCAAATTTCCGCTTTTTTCACCTCCAAGATTCCCCATTAAAAGGCCGTGAAGGCCTCAACTGGAGGAATGAACAGGAGATGTTTCTGCATGAAGCAAACCTCTCCTTCCTCGCCTCAGAAATTCTCTTCTCAGGCCCTGAAGACCTCCAGGAGAGAAAGAAAAGCAGGATTTTTTTGCATGAAGCAAATTTCCCCCTTTTCACCACCAAGATTCTCTATTCATTGTCTTTTCATAGCCCTTGAAGACCTTCCGTGGAGGAAGGAACAGGAGATGTGTCTGCGTGAAGCAGATTTCTCCTTTCTCACCTCAAATATTCTCTTCTCAGGCCTGAAGACCTTAGGGAGAGAAAGCAAAGCAGGTTTTTTGCATGAAGCAAATTCCTCCTTTTCACCACCAAGATTCTCTATTCACTGGCTTTTCAGAGGCCTTGAAGACCGCCAGTGGAGGAAGGAACAGGAGATGTTTCTGCGTGAAGCAGATTTCTCCTTTCTCACCTCAAATATTCTCTTCTCAGGCCCTGAAGACCTTAGGGAGAGAAAGAAAAGCAGGGCTTTTTGCATGAAGCAAATTCCTCCTTTTCACCACCAAGATTCTCTATTCACTGGCTTTTCAGAGGCCTTGAAGACCGCCAGTGGAGGAAGGAACAGGAGATGTTTCTGCGTGAAGCAGATTTCTCCTTTCTCACCTCAAATATTCTCTTCTCAGGCCCTGAAGACCTTAGGGAGAGAAAGAAAAGCAGGGCTTTTTGCATGAAGCAAATTCCTCCTTTTCACCACCAAGATTCTCTATTCACTGGCTTTGCGGAGGCCTTGAAGACCTCCAGTGGAGGAAGGAACAGGAGATGTTTCTGCGTGAAGCAGATTTCTCCTTTCTCACCTCAAATATTCTCTTCTCAGGCCCTGAAGACCTTAGGGAGAGAAAGAAAAGCAGGGCTTTTTGCATGAAGCATATTCCTCCTTTTCACCACCAAGATTCTCTATTCACTGGCTTTGCGGAGGCCTTGAAGACCTCCAGTGGAGGAAGGAACAGGAGATGTTTCTGCGTGAAGCAGATTTCTCCTTTCTCACCTCAAATATTCTCTTCTCAGGCCCTGAAGACCTTAGGGAGAGAAAGAAAAGCAGGGCTTTTTGCATGAAGCAAATTCCTCCTTTTCACCACCAAGATTCTCTATTCACTGGCTTTGCGGAGGCCTTGAAGACCTCCACTGGAGGAAGGAACAGGAGATGTTTCTGCGTGAAGCAAATGGCTCCTTTTCCGGCTCCTCTATTTTCTCTTCAGGTCTTGAAGACCTTAGGGAGAAATACGACGAGGTCAGTTTCTCCAAGAGGCAAAGTTCTTCCTTTTTTAACCCTACATAGCACTCTTTCCGGCCCTTAGGTAGAGAAACAAAAGCAGGAGATGGCTTGCGGGAAGCAAACTTGTCCTTATTAGACACAAGTATTCTCTTTGCAGGTCCTGAAGACCTTAGTAGAGAAATGAAGGGGGTGGGGTGGTTGGCTTACATGAAGCAAATTATTTTCTTTTCAAACCTCAAATATCCTCTTTTCAGGTCTTGAAGACCGTAAGGAGAGAAATAACAGTAGGAGATGGTTTGGCGGGAAGCAAATTTCTCCATTTTCATCTCCAACATTCTCTTTTGAGGCCTTGAAGACCTCAGGTAGAGTAATCAAAGCAGGAGATTGTTTGCATGAAGCAAATCTCTCTTGTTCTATCACAAGGATTCCCTTCTCAGGCCTTGAAGACTTTAGGTTGACAAATGAAAGGAGGAGATTCTTTTCATGAAGCAAATTTCTCCTTTTGAGCCTTGCCTATTTTCTTTGGAGGCCTTGAAGACCTAAGAGGAATACAACCTGGAGTCTCTAGGCAGAAAGCAAATTCCTCCTTTTTCACCGTGAATGTTCCCTTTCCTTGGCTTCAACACCTTCGAAAGAGACGTAGAAGCAGGAGATGGTTGGCATGAAGCAAATTTCTCCTTTATCGCCTCAACTATTCTCTCTGCTGGCCTTGAAGACCTTAGGGAGACAAATCAAAGCTGGAGGGGGTTAGCAAGAAGCAAATTTCTCCTTTTGCTCCTCAAAGATTCTCTGTTCAGTCTTCACTCTCAATTCAGAGGCCTTGAAGGCCTGGGGAGGAATAATGCCCAGGAAGCGCATCCGCGTGAGCAAAAAGATTTCTCCTTTTTTCACCTCCAGTGGTCTCTTTTAAGGCCTTGAAGACCTTGTAGAAAGACATGACAGCTGGAGATGGTTTGCGTGAAGCAGAGTCATCCTTTTTCAGCTTCTCCATTCCGTTGGATGGTCTTAAAGACCTTGGGTTGACCAGTACGCAGGACACTTTTTGCAGGAAGCAAAATACTCCTTTTTCAATGCCATATATTCTCTTTTTAGGCCTTGAAGACCCCCGTCTACAGACATAAAAGCTAGAGACGGTTTGCAGGAAGCAGATTTCTCCTTTTTCATCTCATGTCACCACTTTGATGGCTTAGAAGACCTGGGTGAACTCAGGACCGGTCTTGCATGAAGCAAAACTGTCCTTTTTTCCTGCCATACCTATTCAGGCTTTGGACCCTTCAGTTAGAGGCCTGAACGCAGGCAATTGCTTGCATGAAGCAAATCTCTCCCTCTTCACTTGAAATAGTCTCTTTGGAGGCCTGGAAGACCTCAGAGAAACAGAGACTGGAGATTTGGTCCAGGAAACTACCTTTCTCCTTTTGCACCTCAAAAACCCTCTTTCGAGGACTCAAAGACCTTAGGGTAGAAAGAAAGAAAAGCTGGACATTGTTTACATGGAGCCATTTTCTTCTTTTGGACCTAAAAGTTTCTCTTTTCTGGCCATAAAGACCTTAGGTAGAGAAATACAAGCTGGAGATTTTGTGCACGAAGCAAATTTCCCCTTTTACACTTCCACTATTCTCTTTCATTCCCAGTTAAAAGGCCTTGCAGCTCTGAGGTGGAGTAATGAACAGGAGATGTATCTGCAAGAATCCCGTGTCTCCTTTCGCCCCTCATATATTC
Organism: Ornithorhynchus anatinus; assembly: GCF_004115215.2. Lineage (NCBI taxonomy): Eukaryota > Metazoa > Chordata > Mammalia > Monotremata > Ornithorhynchidae > Ornithorhynchus > Ornithorhynchus anatinus. The sequence goes on from NW_024396848.1 coordinate 7,843, forward strand.
TCTTTTGAGGCCTTAGGGACCTTAAGCAGTTGCCAAAGCAGGAGAGTTTTTGCATGAAGCCAAATTCTCCTTTTTTAACCCCACAGGATCCTTTCGGGCCATGAAGACCGTCGGGTGGATAAATGAAATCTGGGGATTGGTATGCATCAAGCAAACTAGTTTTCTTTCCTCCTCCATCTTCCCGGCCATGAAGACCTAGGATGCAGCCCTGGGGATGCATTTGGAGCCTCAAAGGGTTTTCCCTTTATCCATCTCTTGCCGCATGATCCGGAGCGAAGGTCCTCTCTCACCGCAGTCTTCGTTCTTCCAATACTGGCGGAGAAGCCGAGCCGATCGGAGGTTTCGAATTGCAGCCTGCCGGCCTGGGTTGAAAAGAGAAAATCCCTACGTTAGTGGTATCTGTAGAGGCGGAGCGATCCACGGTTAGATTGGTATCCTTTGTCACATATCCCTAAAGACGATTCAGTGAACCTCTCACGGCCCTGAACGTGAGGGGCAAGCCTGACTCTCTGGCCTTTCACTTCTACGGACTGTCGTGCCCAGGGATAAGACCGTGTTACCCAGGCGAGGATTCCATCCCACCCCACGTGACGGTGAGCATCACCCGCGCTTCAGACCACGGCTGAGATTACTCTTCCCTTCGGCAGGCTTGGACATAGCTCGACGACTCACTCGTCCCAGCCCCAAATCCTTTCCTCCGTGTTCCAGATACCTTCGCTGCTATCGGCATCTTCTCCTCCAACCCTCCTCCCCCTCCGGGTGGTCGGCTTCTGCTGATGCCTGAGACTGCAGCTCTGCCGGTGAGGATGCTTGCTGGACGGGGCGCTGCCGGAAGCAGGCGGCTGAAGTCTCTGAAATATATCAACCCGGGTTTCAGCACAGACTATACCAACGTTTTCAAAAGGTACAGGAGGAATCCTTTTCCAGATCTCTTTCAGAATCACACCGTTAAGAGGATGGGCAAGGAATTTTTCTCGCTTCTTCAACGAATCCAAGCCTCACATGGAACATAAACCCAACCCCAATAGTCAGGAGAGTGAACTGCTCTAAATCAGGGAGCCTTGTCTTAAGGCATTTTATTCATTCTTTTTAAGGGGACGTGAGGTAAATTTCCCTTGGAAATTTACAGGAAGGTTCAGCTTTTTAATCTACTTTAAATATCTTCACGCTACTAGGTATTTAACCTCTCTCTTCTATTTTCCTTATTATTTTTTCCTAATGAAAGGCTCCCCGTACCTCCTAGCTCTACCGTGACTTTTAGGGAGGAAAAGCAACATCCTAACCGGAGTTCTTTCTCCTGAAAAGGGTTTGGGAAAATATTCTGTGAGGAAAAATCCTAATATCCTTTTCATCACGAAGAGAAAGCTGTGAGAGAGACTGATCAGAGTTCGAATCATTTGATAGGAGCAGTAAAAAGGTTCCAAGTTGGTTTCGGTTCGTGTATGATTAGATACTTATTTTTTTCACATGGACGGGTCGACTCCCATCTTCTCTCAGGCCGTCCTGGTCTCCACATGTTGGCTTGATCCCCGGGTGCTTCTCCCTTGTCCTCTTCCTCACTGGTGCGCTTCCGGGCTCGAGTCCCTCCGGGACGTATCTAAAAGGCAACCCGATGACCCGACAGAGTATGAGAAATAAAACGGAGGCTTCGGGCCTTCGTTTTGGACACTTTGCACATATTCAAATTCTTTCCTCATTTCTTCTCTCAGGCAATAAGAAATCAAAAAGTTTCATCAGTCCATCAAATTTCCTGGATACCCCAGTAGACGGTCAACCCCTCCCAACAATAACTTGCCTTCTGCCTCCCTGAGAGGCTTTATCTAACAATTCCCTCCAAAATGAAGATTTTCTCCTACCAGTTTGCTTGGCATTCATTGCTGCCTCCCTGATCTCCCCGTTCGGCTTGGTTTAGGCCTTCGGTCTGGTTGGTCCTGGTGCGGGCAGGATATGCGAGTCTCCTCCTTTCTCCTCTGGTGCTTCTCCTCAACTCCCTTGTAGCCTTGGGTGGAGGGGGCACTTCCAATTTCTGACAGGAGGCCAAACCTGGGTTGGAACACAAAGCGACAACAGGGCTTTCCTAGGAAACAGGAGGAATTCCTTTCCCAAAGGCATTATTAATTCATAGTGCTATAAGATATGTAAGTCATTTCTTTTGTCTCGGTACAGACAGGAATCCAAACCTCACAGGGACAAGGATCCCAATGCCAGGAGTCAGGGAGGAGGGAGAAGCAGCGTGGCTTAGGGGAAAGACCACGGGCTTGGGAGTCAGAGGTCATGGGTTCTAATCCTGACTCTGCCACTTGGCCGCGGTGTGACTTTGGGCAAGTGACTTTATTGCTCTGTGCCTTAAGGGGCTGTGAGGAGTACTTCAGGATGGCTTCCAAAGGGCCGGTGAGAGTCCAGGAAGAGGTTGGAGCTGGTTTGGGTGGTGGGCTGTGGTCCTCCAAGGGGCTGGGGTCCGCCAATGTCGGGCTGCTGTGGAAACAAACTTGTTCTTTTGGAGGGAAGAAAGGGGAGGAGGAGAAATGGAAGTGGCTGGGGAAAAAGAGAGAGAAGCGGTCCCCAGCAAGCCCCTCTCCCCTGCCGCTCCCTCCCCTGCACTGCCACTGTCCCCCCTGCAGTGGGCCTCCCACTGAGGATCAGGGGGCACCGAGCGGCAGTGCTGCAGTGGGCGCAGACCCTCCATCCCACCTCCTCGGGCCCGGTGGGGTACCTCCCTCCTTCCCCGGTTCCCTCTCACCGGGCCGCCCCTGCTCCCCCGCGCGGCAACATGGGGTCGCAGGGACAGTGGCCACGCCTAAGACGGCAGACCCCAGCATGTCCATCCTCCTTCTTGGACCGCTGCACCTTGGCTTCAATTTTTCCCCCGGATCTAGGAACACTGATTCTCTCCTTGCTGTATGTGGGCAACAAAAATCCTAAAAGCAGATTTTAAAGTGGGCAAGCTAGGGCAGGTGGGAAATGCACTGACATTCATCGAGGCAACACTTGCCCGCTCCCAGGGCCACCCTGGGGATAGCCCTTGAACCAACCCCTCAGGGCAATTAGGAGATCTCTCCCTTCCCGGCTGGCACTTACCTCTGTTCTTATCAGTGCTTACCACCGACAGGCAAGATCCAGTCCAGAGTAACAGCTCCCCAAATCTGGACAGATTCAAAACTTTGAGGACAAAACAATCAATTGGTCAGATAGTCTTAAACAAAGCAGTGGCTGGGGAGAAAGGAGGGGAGGCAGAAAGGGGGAAAAGGGAGAGAAGCGGTCCTTCCCCAGCCAGCCCCTCTTCCCTGCCGCTCCCTCCCCTGCACTGCCACCATCCCCCCGCAGTGGGCCTCCCACTGAGGATCAGGGGGCACCGAGTGGCAGTGCTGCAGTGGGCTCCGACCCGCCATCCCAGCTCCTCGGGCCCGGTGGGGCACCTCCCTCCTTCCCCGGGTCCCTCTCACCGGGCCGCCCCTGCTCCCCCGCGCTGCAAGACGGGGCCACGGGGACAGTGGCCACGCCTCCGACGGCAGACCCCATCACGCCAATTCCCCTTCTTGGGAGCGCTGCACCTTCATTTCATTCTTTATCCCCGAATCGAGGAACACTGATTCTCTCCTTGCTCTCTCTATGTGGGGAACAAAAATCCTACCAGCTGATGGTAAACTATTAGCCTGCATTGAGAAGAGAAAATGCCTACATTAGTGCTATCTGTAGAGGTGGAGCCGCTCCACAATTAGATTGGTATCCTTTGGCAAATATCCCTAAAGACGACGCGGTGAATCTCTCACGTCCCCCAAGGTGAGGGGCACGCGTGACTCTCTGACCTTTCCCTTTTGTGGATTGTCGTGCCCAGGGATAAAGCGTTGGTACCCGGGCAAGGATTCCACCCCACGCCTGGCGATCGTGAGCGTCGCCCACACTTCTGACGACGGCTGAGATTAGTCTTCCCGTCGCCAGGCCTGGACATAGCTCGACAACTCACTCGTCCCAGCCCTAAATCCTTTCCTCCTTGTTCCAGATACCTTCGCTGCTCCCGGCACCTGGTCATCTAACCCGCCTCACCCTCCCGTCGGTCGGCTTCTGCTGATGTCTGAGACCGCAGCTCTGCCGGTGAGGATGCTTGCTGGATGGGGCGCTCCCGGAAGCAGGTGGGTGAAGTCTCTGAAATATATCAACCTGGGTTTCAGCACAGACTATACCATCGTTTCATATACAGCAGGACTCCTTTTCCAGAGCTCTTTCGGAATCACACCCTGAGAGGATGCGCAAGGATTTTTTCTCTTCTTCAACTAATCCAAACCTCACATGGAACATAGACCCAACCCCAATAGTCAGGAGAGTGAACTGCTCTAAATCAGGGAGCCCTGTCTTAAGACATTTTCTTCATTCCTTTTAAAGGAGACTAGGGGTCCATTTCCCTCAGAAATTTTCAGGAAGGTTCAGTGTTTTAAACTACTTGGAAATATCTTCACAATACTAGGTATTCAACCTCTCTCTTCTATTTCCCTTGTTACCTCTTCCTACCGAAAGCCTCCCCGGTACCCCCTACCTCTACTCTGATTGACTTCTAAGGAGGAAAAGCATCATCCTTACCAGAGTTTTTTTCCCTGAAAATGGACTGGGAAAATATTCTGTGAGGAAAAGTCCTAATATCTTTTTCCTTTGGAAGGGAAAACTGTGAGAGAGATTGATCAGAGTTCAAATCATTTGATATGAGCAGTAAAATTTCCAAGTGGGTTTTGGTTCAAGTAGGACCGGGTACTTAATTTTTGCAGGTGGACGGGTCGACTCCCATCTGCTCTCAGGCCGTCCTGGTCTCCACACGTTGGCTTGATCCCCGGGTGCTTCTCCCTCGTCCTCCCCCTCATTGGTGCGGGTCTCGGGCCCGAGTCCCTCCGGGACGTATCTAAAAGGCAACCCCACGTCACGACAGAGTTGGAGAAATAACACGGTGGCTTCGGGCCTTGGTTTTGGGCGCCTGGCAGATAGTCAAATTCTTTGCTCATTGCTTCTCTCAGACAATAAGAAATCGAAAAGTTTCATCGGTCAATCCAATTTCCTGGATACCCCGGTAGACAGTCAACCCCTCCCACCCATGACATGCCTTCTGTCTCCCTGATAGACTTTATATAATTATTTCCCTTCAAAATGCAGAATCTCTCCTACCATTCTGCTTGTCCCAGCCGCCTCCCCGATCTCCCTCTTCGGCTTGTTTTAGGCTCCGGTCTGGTTGGTCTCGGGGCGGGCAGGACATTCTTGGTCTCCTCCTTCCTCCTCTGCTGCTTCTCCTCAACTCCTGTAGCCTTGGGTGGAGTGGGCACTTCCAATTTCTGACAGGAGGCCAAACCTTGGTTGGAACACAAAGGGCCAACAGGGCCAAAGGGCCAGCAGCGTGGCCTAGTGGAAAGAGCACGGGCTTGGGAGTCAGAAGTCCTGGGTTCGAATCCTGACTCCGCCACTCGTCAGCGGCGTGCCGTTGGGCAAGTCACTTGACTTCTCGGGGCCTGTTACCTCATGGGTAAAATGGGGATTAAGACTGTGAGCCCCGAGTGGGACAACCTCATTGCCTTGAATCTACTCCAGGGATTAGAAGAGTGCCGCTGAGAGTCCGGGTAGAAGTTGGAGCTGGTTGGGCTGGTGGGCTGGGGTCCTCCCATGTCGGGGTGCTGTGGAAACATTTTTTACTTTGAAGGAAGAAAGGGAAGGAGGAGAGAAATGCAAGTGGCTGGGGAAGAAGAGAGAGAAGCGGTCCCCGGCAACCCCCTCTTCCCTGCCGCTCCCTCCCCTGCACTGCCACCGTCCCCCCCCTGCAGTGGGCCTCCCACTGAGGATCAGGGGGCACCGAGCGGCAGTGCTGCAGTGGGCTCAGACCCTCCATCCCACCTCCTCGGGCCTGGTGCGGCACCTCCCTCCTTCCCCGGGTCCCTCTCACCGGGCCGCCCCCGCTCCCCCCCGCCGCAAGATGGGGCCGCGGGGACAGCGGCCACGCCGCCGCCGGCAGACCCGATCACGGCCATTCTCCTTCTTGGGACCGCTGCCCCTTCACTTCACTGCTTTTGCCCCGCCTCGAGGTAACACCGATTCTCTCCTTGCTGTAGGTGGGCAACAAAAATCCGCAAAGCAGATTTTCAAGTGGGAAAGCTAAGGCAGGTGGTAAATGCACTGACAGCCGTCGAGGCAACACTTGCCCGCTCCCAGGGCCACCCTGGGGATAGCCCCTGAACCAGCCCCTCAGGGGAACTAGCAGATCTCTCTCCCTTCCCGGCTGGCACTCACCTCTGTTCTGGCTACCAGTGCTTCCCACAGACAGGCAAGGTCCAGTCCAGGGCAGCAGCCCCCCAAATCTGGACCGATTCAAAACCTGGAGGACAAAATACTCAACTAGTCCGATATTCTTAAACAAAGCCTATCAAGTCAAATGGCTTGGAAATTGGACTGAAGTTTCCCCTGAAGTTTTGGGGGGGGGGGTCTATAGCGTCACAGTCAGTTGGCATTCCGAAAACCATCCGTTCGCCCTTCTTGAGGCGATTCTTCTCACCTTTCGACGCCACACCTTCCCCCCCACCCCCCAAGGGGCAGAGGGGCACTGTGAGGGAATGATTTGGAATACCGTTTGAGAGCCGCGTAGTTCCTTCAGGGCACTTGGAAGAAAACCGGTCGAAGGGGAGGGCAAGGAGAGTTGGGGCTGCTATCTTTTAGTGCCTGGGGGGCTAATGATTTTGATGTTTTCCTCGTCTTCCTCCACCTGCCGCCCTCCCTCAGGCTAGCTTGGCGGGAGCCAGCGGTTCGCCTTTCCCCCCTCCTCCCCCCCCCCTCAGCCGCCCGTCTCCTCTCGTCCCCTCAGTCCTCACCGGCCGAGGCCTCCTCCGCCTCAGAGCTCTGCCCGCTCCACACTGAGAAGCTCCGCCGCGGCCTCCTGGAGTCGAGGCCTGAGGGGAGCGGGGGGCGGAGCCAAGGATTTGCGGCGCTTCGGCTCTGTGTGGAGGCGATCTTCTTCGCCCCGCCCTCTTCACCCACTTCTAGGAGGGGGAAGAAAAAAAAACGCCCCCCCAATCGCCTCAGCTTTTCTAAGCGGCTTGCATACCCCCCCAATTCGAAATTCTGGCCTTTTCTATTACCATACACGGACTGTATCAATCTGCCTTTGAGGGAGACCTCTTTCAGGGAAGCAGCGTCGCTCAATGGAAAGAGCCCGGCCTTGGGAGTCAGAGGTCGTGGGTTCGAATCCTGCCTCTGCCCCTTGTCAGCTGTGTGGCTGTGGGCAAGTCGCTGCACTTCTCGTGCCTCAGTTCCCTCATCTGTAAAATGGGGGTGAGGACTGTGAGCCTCACGTGGAACATCCTCATTCCCCTGTATCTACCCCAGCGTTTAGAACAGTGCTCTGCACGTAGTAAACGCTTAACAGATACCAACATTATTATTTCCTGTGGATTAAACGGACCAAAAAAGGGATTTGGCTTCGGCAAAAAAAAAAAACGCCCCCCAAATCGCCTCAGCTTTTCGAAGCGGCTTGCATACCCCCAAAATCGAACTTCTGGCCTTTTCTCTTACCATACACGGACTATATCAATCTGCCTTTGAGGGAGACCCCTCTCCTTGGGTTTAAACGGACAAAAAAAGGGATTTGGCTTCGGAAAAAAAAAAACGCCCCCCAAATCGCCTCAGCTTTTCTAAGCGGCTTGCATACCCCCAAAATCGAACTTCTGGCCTTTTCTCTTACCATACACGGACTATATCAATCTGCCTTTGAGGGAGACCCCTCTCCTTGGGATTAAACGGACAAAAAAAGGGATTTGGCTTCGGAAAAAAAAAACGCCCCCCAAATCGCCTCAGCTTTTCTAAGCGGCTTGCATACCCCCAAAATCGAACTTCTGGCCTTTTCTCTTACCATACACGGACTATATCAATCTGCCTTTGAGGGAGACCCCTCTCCTTGGGATTAAACGGACAAAATAAGGGATTTGGCTTCGGCAAAAAAAAAAAAGTAGGCCAAATCGCCTCAGCTTTCCTAAGTGGCTTGCGTACCCCCAAATTCGATATTCTGGTCTTTTCTATTACCATACACGGACTATATCAATCTGCTTTGAGGGAGACCTCTTTCAGGGAAGCAGCGTCGCTCAATGGAAAGAGCCCGGCCTTGGGAGTCAGAGGTCGTGGGTTCGAATCCTCCCTCTGACCCTTGTCAGCTGTGTGACAGTGGGCAAGTCGCTGCACTTCTCGTGCCTCAGTTCCCTCATCTGTAAAATGGGGGTGAGGACTGTCAGCCTCACGTGGGACATCCTCATTCCCCTATATTCACCCCAGCGTTTAGTAAAGTGTTCTGTACGTAGTAAGCGCTTAACAAATACCAACATTATTATTTCCTTGGGATTAAACGGACCAAAAAAGGGATTTGGCTTCGGCAAAAAAAAAAAAACGCCCCCCAAATCGCCTCAGCTTTTCTAAGCGGCTTGCATACCCCCCAATTCGAACTTCTGGCCTTTTCTCTTACCATACACGGACTATATCAATCTGCCTTTGAGGGAGACCCCTCTCCTTGGGATTAAACGGACAAAAAAAGGGATTTGGCTTCGGAAAAAAAAAACGCCCCCCAAATCGCCTCAGCTTTTCGAAGCGGCTTGCATACCCCCAAAATCGAACTTCTGGCCTTTTCTCTTACCATACACGGACTACATCAATCTGCTTTTAAGAGAGACCTCTTTTAGAGAAGCAGCGTCGCTCAGTGGAAAAAGCCCGGCCTTGGGAGTCAGAGGTCGTGGGTTCGAATCCTGCCTCTGCCCCTTGTCAGCTGTGTGACAGTGGGCAAGTCGCTGCACTTCTCGTGCCTCAGTTCCCTCATCTGTAAAATGGGGGTGAGGACTGTGAGCCTCACGTGGGACATCCGCATTCCCCTGTATCTACCCCAGCGTTTAGAACAGTGCTCTGCACGTAGTAAACGCTTAACAGATACCAACATTATTTTTTCCTGTCGATTAAACGGACCAAAAAAGGGATTTGGCTTCGGCAAAAAAAAAGCGCACCCCAAATCGCCTCAGCTTTTCTAAGCGGCTTGCATACCCCCCCCCCCCAATTCGAAATTCTGGCCATTTCTATTTCCATACACGGACTATATCAATCTGCCTTTGAGGGAGACCCCTCTCCTTGGGATTAAACGGACAAAAAAAGGGATTTGGCTTCGGAAAAAAAAAAACCGCCCCTCAAATCGCCTCAGCTTCTCTAAGTGGCTAGCGTACCCCCAAATTCGATATTCTGGTCTTTTCTATTACCATACACTGACTATATCAATCTGCTTTTAAGGGAGACCTCTTTTAGAGAAGCAGCGTCGCTCAGTGGAAAAAGCCCGGCCTTGGGAGTCAGAGGTCGTGGGTTCGAATCCTGCCTCTGACCCTTGTCAGCTGTGTGACAGTGGGCAAGTCGCTGCACTTCTCGTGCCTCAGTTCCCTCATTTGTAAAATGGGGGTGAGGACTGTCAGCCTCACGTGGGACATCCTCATTCCCCTATATCTACCCCAGCGCTTAGTCAAGTGTTCTGTACGTAGTAAGCGCTTAACAAATACCAACATTATTATTTCCTGGGGATGAAACGGACAAAAAAAAGGGCTTTGACTTCGCTAAAAAAAAACGCCCCCCAAATCGCCTCAGCTTTTCTAAGCGGCTTGCATACCCCCCCAATTCGAAATTCTGGCGTTTTCTATGACCATACACGGACTATATCAATCTGCCTTTGAGGGAGACCCCTCTCCTTGGGATTAAACGGACAAAAAAAGGGATTTGGCTTCGGAAAAAAAAAACGCCCCCCAAATCGCCTCAGCTTTTCTAAGTGGCTAGCGTACCCCCAAATTCGATATTCTGGTCTTTTCTATTACCATACACGGACTATATCAATCTGCCTTTGAGGGAGACCCCTCTCCTTGGGATTAAACGGACAAAAAAAGGGATTTGGCTTCGGAAAAAAAAAAAAAGTACTGAGGATCAGGGGGCACCGAGTGGCAGTGCTGCAGTGGGCTCAGACCCTCCATCCCACCTCCTCGGGCCTGGTGGGGCACCTCGCTCCTTCCCGGGTCCCTCTCACCGGGCCGCCCCTGCTCCCCCGCGCTGCAAGATGGGATCGCAGGGACGGTGGGCCACGCCTAAGATGGCAGACCCCAGCATGCCAAGTCTCCTTCTTGGGACCGCTGCACCTTTACTTCATTTCTTCCGCCGCAGCGACCAACACTGATTCTCTCCTTGCTGTATGTGGGCAACAAAAATCCTACCAGCAGATTTTAAAATGGAAAAGCTAAAGCGGGTGGTAAATGCACTGACATTCATCGAGGCAACACCTGCCCGCTCCCAGGGCCACCCTGGGGATAGCCCTTGAACCAGCCCCTCAGGGCGATTAGGAGATCTCTCCCTTCCCGGCTGGCACTTACCTCTGCTCCTACCAGTGCTTACCACAGACAGGCAAGATCCAGTCCAGAGTAGCAGCCCCCCAAATCTGGACAGATTCCAAATCTCGAGGAAAAAGTACTCAATTACTCAGATAGCCCTAAACAAAGCGTACCAAGGAAAACGGCCTTGAAATTGCACTGAATTTTCCCTTGGAGCTTTGGAGTGGGTCTATAGTGTTACAGTCAGTTGGCGTTCAGAAAGCCATTCGCCTAAACACCTTAGAAAAAAAAGGCAGAGAGATTAACCTTGCTGCTTTTGGTCTTCAAATGCATGGTATTTTTATTCTATCCTAAGATATCCCAGACGTCTACGTTCAATGGAATGAGCGGTGCATCGATTTATATGTCGGTCATTTTATATGTCAGTGATTTTAAGATTAATTTTTAGTTTAAACTATTTTATTGTATTTGATTGTCCTACATTTTTAGTTTTTATTTTATTTAGCTATTTTATTGACTTTGAAATGTTGGCGTGATGGATTGCATAAATGTTTTCGTTGTTTTATATCAGCTGAAGGGGAGAAAAGTCCCATTCCATTGGACATAGTGTCGGTCAACCAGGATTCAGAGAAAGACAAGGAGTTCTCTCTGTTTTGCTTTCATCGTTACAGGTTTGAAATTGTAATCCTGACTCAACACTACAGAATTTCCAAATTTGTTTCCCCATACAACTGGACAATTTATTCACATGGTCAAATCGCAGCAGCAAAATCCCTCCTCCTCCACCCCAAATTTTCTTTCATCTCTCCCCCGCAAATCCTGGACCAGAGGCTCAAGGCTGAGCCTTGGCTCCAACACAGTTTCCTCTTAACCGGTAACCGGATTTTCTGCTCCAAACCCAACAGTCATCCGACGGTCCTTCATTCTCGATTCTTCTAGAGGGGAACAGTCTACGGAGCCTTGCTTGAGTGCTGCTGGCTGACCCTGCAGGAAGGGAGAAAATACGGTTCCGTTCTTCTTGGTGCATGCACCTCCGCCCCTGACTAGGACTTACATTCAGGACTTACAGGCGGCTTTGTTTTTCTTACCCTCTCTACCCTGAAAAGACTGGTTAAGGTTTGTGCCGTGAAGAGAGGAGCCAGATTTGGTTCGGGCCCCAATATTTCACCGTACACACCAAACACGAAAGGGAAAACTCAGTCAGAAGAAACGGAATCCCTACCGTTGAACCGTCAATCGCTTGCTTTCCTGAGGACCCAGATACTCTGCCGGGGCTGCTCACCTCTTTCCTTCTCCATCCTTTCCACACGAAACCATCGCAGCTCTTAGCACGCAGGAGCTACAGAAGAGGCAGGACAGTATGTGAAAATCTGGTCTCAGAGGAGGCTACAAAACCACCAGGCTCAATCCAGGGAAGGGATGGTGGCCGGAGCACAAAGTGAACAGATCACTCGATACCGACCAAAACCCCACCCCCCTGCGCTCCAGGGCAAGCCGACCCGGAGATTCCCTAGGTGACTCAGACGTGAAATGGAGCCCCCCTCAACCGGAAGCCAAAAGCCATGTTGATTTGGATGAACTAACCTTTTCCCCTCGGTCTGAATGATATTTCGACCGCAGCAAAATGGTGAAGCCAAACTTTTCTGATTTGACAATATTCCAACACGTCTTAATAGAAATTGTTGAAGCATCGCTGAGCACCCAGGGATTGAGTGGGTCTCCAAAGCGTCCTTAACTAGCATTCCGAAGAACCGTAAACCCAGCCCTCTCCCACTTGACTTCCGTTTTCCTACCTGGTTAGGTAGCACAGAGAGGTTGGATGACTTGGTCCGTGGTTGAGAGGGCAGAGCAGGCAGAGTGGAAGGATAAGAGTGAAAACCCTTTTGGGGATTCTTAGGGGGAATTAGCAGGAAGCTCTTCAACCCCATTCTTACCTCTTGGCTCTCTCTCCCCAACACCCCCAGCCATAAAGACCAGGGCTGGGGCTTAAAGACAGCTCAGGAGAGCCAACGGTTAGATTTTTGCATGGAGCCAGTCAGACTGCGTATGAATCTATCCTCTGTTTTTTGGCACTCCAGTTAGTCCTCTCTCTCTGGGTTAGAGATATTCAAGCCTAACAATTTTGGGCATAAAGCAAATATCTCCTTTTCTACCTCCAAACATTCTCTTTTCAGTCATTCAAGCCCTTAGGTAAGAGAAAAGCAGGAGAACTGTGCATGAAGCAACCAATGTCTCCTTTTCCAGCTCTTCTATTTTGTCTTCAGGTCTTGAAGACCTTAGGCAGACAAATTAACAGGATAATTTTTGCATGAAGCAAATTTCTCCTTTTCCACCTCCAATATTCCTTGTTCTTTCACCCCTTAAAAGGCCTCGAAGCCTGCAGATACAGGCTTACGTTTAGGAGACATTTGTGTATGAAGAAAATTTCTCCTTTTCCAGCTCATCTATTCCCTCTTCAGGTCTGGTAGAACAAAGGTGGCTACAATGACGGGAGAGTTTATGCAGAAAGCAAAGTTCTCTTTCTCCACCTCCACTATTCCTTTTGCAGGCCTTTGAAGACCTGCGGCTAGAGAAATAAGGCCACTGGGCTCTTGGCATGAAGCAACCTTCTCCTTTTTCACCTCACATAATCTCACCTCACTCTCAATTCAGAGGCCTTGAAGGCCTGAGGTGGACTCAGGCCCAGCAGAGGTGTCTAAATCAAGCACGTTTCTCCTTTTCCAGATCATCTATTTTCTCTTCAGGCCTTGAAGACCCTAAGTCGAAAAACCATCAGGTGAGTTTCTGTATGAAGCAAATTTCTCCTCTTTCAATCTCATCTGTTCTCTCGTCATGCTTTGAAAGGCATCGGGTAGACCAATTCAAGCAGGAGATTGTTCGTCTCAAGTACCTTTCTCCTCTTCCGCCTTGCGGAGTCTCTCGAACCTCTCAAATGAACGGCCTTGTAGGCCTTAGGTGGAGTAACAGATGGTAACTTTTTTTTGGCATGAAGCCTTTCTGGCTCATATGTATTCTCTTCCCAGGCCTTGAAATCCGTAGGGAGGGAAGTAAGAGGGGTATATTTGTTTCCCATGAAGGAAATGATTTGAGTTGCACAGCGGATATTCTCCATTCATCCTCAGTTAAAACACCTTAAAGGTGAGAAGTGGCATAACGAAAAGGAGATTGGTCCAACAGAAGCAAATTTCTCTTTTTCAACCCACATATTCTCTTCTCTGGCCTTGCAGACCTGAGGGTAAAGAAATGAAAGTGGGACCTTGTGGATAGGGTTGTGTACATGTGAATTCCTCCTTTTTCCATTGCAATATCCTCTCTTCATTCTTTATTAAGAGGCCTTGAAGACCTGAAATGGACCTGAAATGGCCCAGGAGATGTTTCTGCATGAAGCAAATGTCTCCCTTTCCCGGGCTTATATTTGCTCTTCAGGTCTTGAAGACCTTAGGCAGATCATTGGGAGGGTCTTTGCATGAAGCAGATTTCTCCTTCTTTAAGCCCATATATCACGCTTTCCGGCCCACAGGGAGAGAAACAAAGGCAGGAGATTGCTTGCATGAAGAAAACTTGTCCTTGTTGCAAAGAAATATCTATTTTTTTTTCCTAGTCCGGAAGACCTTCGGTAGAGAAATGAAAGTGGGAAGCCGACGTCTCCTTGTGATATATCAAATATTCTCATTTCAGGTCTCGAAGACCTTAGGGAGAGAAATAAAAGTAGGAGATGGTTTCGCATGAAGCAGATAGCTCCTTTGCCAACTCAAATATTCTCTTTTCAGGTCTTGAAGACCCTCGGGAGAGAAATGAAAGTAGGAGATGGTTTTGCATGAAGCAAATCTCTCCGTTTTCGCCTCCGAAATTCTCTTTTGCGGCCTTGAAGACCTTACAGAGAGAAATACATGTAGGCGATTGTTTGCGGGGAGCAAAGTTCTCCTTTCCCAACTCAAATTTTCTCTTTTCAGGTCTTGAAGACCTTAGGGAGTCAAGTGAAAGCAGGAGATGGTTTGCATGAAGCAAACTGCTCCTTTGAAGCCCGAAATATTTCCTCCGGAGGCCCTGAAGACCTTGGAGAAATAAAACCTGGAGATTGTCCGCATAAAGCCCCTTACTCCGTTTTCACTGCAAATGTTCTCTTTCCTGGCCTTGACTACCTTCGAAAAACACATAGAAGCTGGAGATGGTTGGCATAAAGCCAAGTTCTCCTTTTCCATCTCGGCTATTCTCCTTGGAGGCCATGAAGACCTTACACAGAGAAGGAGAAGCTGGGGATGGTTTGCATGAAGCAAATTCCTCCATTTGCACCTCCGATAGTCTTTATCCATTCTCAACTAAAAGGCCTTAGAGGCCTGAGGTGAGGTACTCCGCAGGAGCTCCATCTGCATGAAGCAAATGTCTCCTTTATTCCACTGGAAATAGCCTCTTCTAAGGCCCTGAAGACCTTAGGTGGAGAAACTCCAGCAGGAGATGGCACCAAGAAAACTCCTTTTTCAGCACCAACATTCTCTTTCCAGGCCTTGAAGACCTCTGGCAGAGAGATACAGAAGCAGAAGATTGCATGAAGCAAATTTCCGCGTTTTTCACCTCCAAGATTCCCCATTAAAAGGCCGTGAAGGCCTCAACTGGAGGAATGAACAGGAGATGTTTCTGCATGAAGCAAACCTCTCCTTCCTCGCCTCAGAAATTCTCTTCTCAGGCCCTGAAGACCTCCAGGAGAGAAAGAAAAGCAGGATTTTTTTGCATGAAGCAAATTTCCCCCTTTTCACCACCAAGATTCTCTATTCATTGTCTTTTCATAGCCCTTGAAGACCTTCCGTGGAGGAAGGAACAGGAGATGTGTCTGCGTGAAGCAGATTTCTCCTTTCTCACCTCAAATATTCTCTTCTCAGGCCCTGAAGACCTTAGGGAGAGAAAGCAAAGCAGGTTTTTTGCATGAAGCAAATTCCTCCTTTTCACCACCAAGATTCTCTATTCACTGGCTTTTCAGAGGCCTTGAAGACCGCCAGTGGAGGAAGGAACAGGAGATGTTTCTGCGTGAAGCAGATTTCTCCTTTCTCACCTCAAATATTCTCTTCTCAGGCCCTGAAGACCTTAGGGAGAGAAAGAAAAGCAGGGCTTTTTGCATGAAGCAAATTCCTCCTTTTCACCACCAAGATTCTCTATTCACTGGCTTTTCAGAGGCCTTGAAGACCGCCAGTGGAGGAAGGAACAGGAGATGTTTCTGCGTGAAGCAGATTTCTCCTTTCTCACCTCAAATATTCTCTTCTCAGGCCCTGAAGACCTTAGGGAGAGAAAGAAAAGCAGGGCTTTTTGCATGAAGCAAATTCCTCCTTTTCACCACCAAGATTCTCTATTCACTGGCTTTGCGGAGGCCTTGAAGACCTCCAGTGGAGGAAGGAACAGGAGATGTTTCTGCGTGAAGCAGATTTCTCCTTTCTCACCTCAAATATTCTCTTCTCAGGCCCTGAAGACCTTAGGGAGAGAAAGAAAAGCAGGGCTTTTTGCATGAAGCAAATTCCTCCTTTTCACCACCAAGATTCTCTATTCACTGGCTTTGCGGAGGCCTTGAAGACCGCCAGTGGAGGAAGGAACAGGAGATGTTTCTGCGTGAAGCAGATTTCTCCTTTCTCACCTCAAATATTCTCTTCTCAGGCCCTGAAGACCTTAGGGAGAGAAAGAAAAGCAGGGCTTTTTGCATGAAGCAAATTCCTCCTTTTCACCACCAAGATTCTCTATTCACTGGCTTTGCGGAGGCCTTGAAGACCTCCAGTGGAGGAAGGAACAGGAGATGTTTCTGCGTGAAGCAGATTTCTCCTTTCTCACCTCAAATATTCTCTTCTCAGGCCCTGAAGACCTTAGGGAGAGAAAGAAAAGCAGGGCTTTTTGCATGAAGCAAATTCCTCCTTTTCACCACCAAGATTCTCTATTCACTGGCTTTGCGGAGGCCTTGAAGACCGCCAGTGGAGGAAGGAACAGGAGATGTTTCTGCGTGAAGCAGATTTCTCCTTTCTCACCTCAAATATTCTCTTCTCAGGCCCTGAAGACCTTAGGGAGAGAAAGAAAAGCAGGGTTTTTTGCATGAAGCAAATTCCTCCTTTTCACTACCAAGATTCTCTATTCACTGGCTTTGCGGAGGCCTTGAAGACCTCCAGTGGAGGAAGGAACAGGAGATGTTTCTGCGTGAAGCAGATTTCTCCTTTCTCACCTCAAATATTCTCTTCTCAGGCCCTGAAGACCTTAGGGAGAGAAAGAAAAGCAGGGCTTTTTGCATGAAGCAAATTCCTCCTTTTCACCACCAAGATTCTCTATTCACTGGCTTTGCGGAGGCCTTGAAGACCTCCACTGGAGGAAGGAACAGGAGATGTTTCTGCGTGAAGCAAATGGCTCCTTTTCCGGCTCCTCTATTTTCTCTTCAGGTCTTGAAGACCTTAGGGAGAAATACGACGAGGTCAGTTTCTCCAAGAGGCAAAGTTCTTCCTTTTTTAACCCTACATAGCACTCTTTCCGGCCCTTAGGTAGAGAAACAAAAGCAGGAGATGGCTTGCGGGAAGCAAACTTGTCCTTATTAGACACAAGTATTCTCTTTGCAGGTCCTGAAGACCTTAGTAGAGAAATGAAGGGGGTGGGTGGTTGGCTTACATGAAGCAAATTATTTTCTTTTCAAACCTCAAATATCCTCTTTTCAGGTCTTGAAGACCGTAAGGAGAGAAATAACAGTAGGAGATGGTTTGGCGGGAAGCAAATTTCTCCATTTTCATCTCCAACATTCTCTTTTGAGGCCTTGAAGACCTCAGGTAGAGTAATCAAAGCAGGAGATTGTTTGCATGAAGCAAATCTCTCTTGTTCTATCACAAGGATTCCCTTCTCAGGCCTTGAAGACTTTAGGTTGACAAATGAAAGGAGGAGATTCTTTCATGAAGCAAATTTCTCCTTTTGAGCCTTGCCTATTTTCTTTGGAGGCCTTGAAGACCTAAGAGGAATACAACCTGGAGTCTCTAGGCAGAAAGCAAATTCCTCCTTTTTCACCGTGAATGTTCCCTTTCCTTGGCTTCAACACCTTCGAAAGAGACGTAGAAGCAGGAGATGGTTGGCATGAAGCAAATTTCTCCTTTATCGCCTCAACTATTCTCTCTGCTGGCCTTGAAGACCTTAGGGAGACAAATCAAAGCTGGAGGGGGTTAGCAAGAAGCAAATTTCTCCTTTTGCTCCTCAAAGATTCTCTGTTCAGTCTTCACTCTCAATTCAGAGGCCTTGAAGGCCTGGGGAGGAATAATGCCCAGGAAGCGCATCCGCGTGAGCAAAAAGATTTCTCCTTTTTTCACCTCCAGTGGTCTCTTTTAAGGCCTTGAAGACCTTGTAGAAAGACATGACAGCTGGAGATGGTTTGCGTGAAGCAGAGTCATCCTTTTTCAGCTTCTCCATTCCGTTGGATGGTCTTAAAGACCTTGGGTTGACCAGTACGCAGGACACTTTTTGCAGGAAGCAAAATACTCCTTTTTCAATGCCATATATTCTCTTTTTAGGCCTTGAAGACCCCCGTCTACAGACATAAAAGCTAGAGACGGTTTGCAGGAAGCAGATTTCTCCTTTTTCATCTCATGTCACCACTTTGATGGCTTAGAAGACCTGGGTGAACTCAGGACCGGTCTTGCATGAAGCAAAACTGTCCTTTTTTCCTGCCATACCTATTCAGGCTTTGGACCCTTCAGTTAGAGGCCTGAACGCAGGCAATTGCTTGCATGAAGCAAATCTCTCCCTCTTCACTTGAAATAGTCTCTTTGGAGGCCTGGAAGACCTCAGAGAAACAGAGACTGGAGATTTGGTCCAGGAAACTACCTTTCTCCTTTTGCACCTCAAAAACCCTCTTTCGAGGACTCAAAGACCTTAGGGTAGAAAGAAAGAAAAGCTGGACATTGTTTACATGGAGCCATTTTCTTCTTTTGGACCTAAAAGTTTCTCTTTTCTGGCCATAAAGACCTTAGGTAGAGAAATACAAGCTGGAGATTTTGTGCACGAAGCAAATTTCCCCTTTTACACTTCCACTATTCTCTTTCATTCCCAGTTAAAAGGCCTTGCAGCTCTGAGGTGGAGTAATGAACAGGAGATGTATCTGCAAGAATCCCGTGTCTCCTTTCACCCCTCATATATTCTCTTTTGAGGCCTTAGGGACCTTAAGCAGTTGCCAAAGCAGGAGAGTTTTTGCATGAAGCCAAATTCTCCTTTTTTAACCCCACAGGATCCTTTCGGGCCATGAAGACCATCGGGTGGATAAATGAAATCTGGGGATTGGTATGCATCAAGCAAACTAGTTTTCTTTCCTCCTCCATCTTCCCGGCCATGAAGACCTAGGATGCAGCCCTGGGGATGCATTTGGAGCCTCAAAGGGTTTTCCCTTTATCCATCTCTTGCCGCATGATCCGGAGCGAAGGTCCTCTCTCACCGCAGTCTTCGTTCTTCCAATACTGGCGGAGAAGCCGAGCCGATCGGAGGTTTCGAATTGCAGCCTGCCGGCCTGGGTTGAAAAGAGAAAATCCCTACGTTAGTGGTATCTGTAGAGGCGGAGCGATCCACGGTTAGATTGGTATCCTTTGTCACATATCCCTAAAGACGATTCAGTGAACCTCTCACGGCCCTGAACGTGAGGGGCAAGCCTGACTCTCTGGCCTTTCACTTCTACGGACTGTCGTGCCCAGGGATAAGACCGTGTTACCCAGGCGAGGATTCCCATCCCACCCCCACGTGACGGTGAGCATCACCCGCGCTTCAGACCACGGCTGAGATTACTCTTCCCTTCGGCAGGCTTGGACATAGCTCGACGACTCACTCGTCCCAGCCCCAAATCCTTTCCTCCGTGTTCCAGATACCTTCGCTGCTATCGGCATCTTCTCTCCAACCCTCCTCCCCCTCCGGGTGGTCGGCTTCTGCTGATGCCTGAGACTGCAGCTCTGCCGGTGAGGATGCTTGCTGGACGGGGCGCTGCCGGAAGCAGGCGGCTGAAGTCTCTGAAATATATCA
>NW_024396849.1:0-53436 GCF_004115215.2 Ornithorhynchus anatinus
CGGGTCAGTTATGGAAGGCAAGGGCTGGGGGGCAAAACCGGAAGGAGAAGGGTTTGTGGCCAGGCCTGGACAGGAAAGGCTACGGAACCAAAACTGGAAAAAGAAAAGTTTGGGGCCAGGTCTGGAAGGCAAAGACTAAGGGAGCCAGGCCTGATCAAGAAATGTTCTTGGTAAGGCTTTGAAGATAAAGGGTGGGGAACGAGGCCTGTAAGTCAAAGGCTGGCGGGCCAAAACTGGAAAGATAAAGGTTGGGGAACGAGGCCTGGAAGTCAAAGGCTGGCGGGACAAAACTGGAAAGAGAAAGGTTCTGGGTGAGTCCTGCAATTAAAGGCTGGGGCCCAAAAGTGGAGTGAGAAGGATTCGGGGCCAGGCCTGGAAGGCAAATGCTGGGGAGTAAACCTGGAAGGGGAAGGGTTTGCGACCAGCCCTCGAAGGGAAAGATGTGGGGCCCAAACTGGAAATATAAAGGTTTGGGCCAGGTCTGGAAGGCAAAGGCTGGGCCGGGGAGCGGCGGGGCAGTGTGGCAAACATGGAAAGAGAAGGGTTGAGGGCCAGGGTTTGGGAACAGGCCTGGAAGAAAAAGGTTGAGGTGCCGAATCTTTAACGAGAAAGATTCGAGGCCAGGCCTGGAAGGCAATGGCTGGGAGGCCAAACCCGGAAAGAGAAGGGTTCGGTTTCAGGCCTGGAAGGCAAAGGCTGGGGGCCAGGCCTGGAAACAGAAGGGTTCATGGCCAGGACTAGAAGAGTAAGCCTGGGGGGCCAACTCTGGAACGAGAAGGCTTTGGGGCCAGACCTGGAAGGCAATAGCTGGGGGACCAGGCCTGGGATGCAAAGGCTAGGGGGCCAAAACTGGAACTAGAAGAGATCAGGGGCAGGCCTGGAAGGCAAAGGTTGTTTCTCTAAAACTGGAGCGAGAAGGGTTCGGGGTCAGGCCTTGAAGGCAAAGGCTGGGGGGTCAGAACTGGCTGTCAAAGGCTGTGGAGGCAAAACAGGAACGAAAAGTGTTCGAGGACATGCTTGAATGTAGTGGCTGGGTGGTCTAAACTGGAACGAGAAGGGATCTTGGGCAGACCAGAAAGGCAAAGGCTGGGTGCCAAAGCTGGAACGAAAAGTGTTTGGGGTCAGGTCTGTAACGCAGCAAAGGTTGGGGTGACCAATCTGTAGCAATAAGGGTTCAGGGCCAGGCCTGGAAGGCAAAGGTTCGGGGGAGCGTCGGGGGCAAAACCTGGAAAAGACAGGGTTCAGGGACAGGCTTGGAAAGCAAAGGTTGGGGAGTCGGGCCTGGAAGGTAAAGGTTGAGGGGCCAAAACCGGTTCAAATAGGGCTCGGGGACAAACCCTGCAAAGCAAAAGCTGGGGGCCAAGAATGAAAGGGAAGGGTTCGGCGAGCCAGTCCTGGAAGGCAAAAGGTTGGGGGGCCAAACCTGGAACAAGAAGGGTTTGGGCCAGCCCTGCAGGCAAGGCTGGGAGGCCCAACAACTGGAATGAAGAGAGTTCAGAGCCCCGGCCTGCAAGACAAAGGCTGGGGGGCCCCAACTGCAACGAGAAGGGTTCGGGCCTGGCCTGGAAGGCAAAGACTCGGGGGATGAAACTGGAAGGAGAAGAGTTCGGGGCAAGGGCAGAAAGGGAAAGGCTGGGGCCGTAAACCGGGAATGAGAAGGGTTCGGGGCCAGCCTGGAAGGGAAAGCCTGGAGGACCGGGACTGGATCAAGAGGGATTCGTGGCCAGGCCTGGAAGGCAAAGGATGGGTGGCGAAAACTGCAGCAAGAAGGGTTCATGGCCAGGCTTGGAAGGCGAAGGCTAGGCGGCCGAAACTGGAAAGAGATGTGTTCATGGACAGGCCTACAAGGGAAAGGCTAGGGGCCCCAAACTGGATTGAGAAGGGTTCGCGACCAAGCCTGGAAGGCAAAGGCTGGGTGGCCAATTCTGGAAGGCAAAAGCTAGGGGGCCAGGCCTGGAATGAGACGGGCTCGGGGCCAGACCTGAAAGGCAAAGGCTAGGGGTGGGGCAATACTGGAATGAGACGTGTTCCTGGCCATGCCTGGAATGCAATGGCTGGGGGTCAGGACTTGGAAGGCAAAGGCTCGGTGACCAAAACTAGAACTAGGTTTTGGGACCAGGCCTAGAAAGCAAAGTGTAGTGGAGCAAAACTGGAATGCGAAAGGATCTGGGGCAGATCTGGAAAGCAAGGGCTGCATGGCCAGGTTTGGAAGACAAACCCTGGGGCGCCAAAACCAGTACGAGAAAGGTTCGGCACCAGCTCTGGAATGCAAAGGCTGGGGTCAAAGGTCAGGCCTCGAAAGAGAAACGTGAATAGCCAGGCCTGGATGGCAAAGGCTGGGGTCCAAAACTGGAAGGGGAATGGTTTGGGGCCAGGCCTGGAAGGCAAAGGCTCGGCGGTCAAAAGTGGAACAAAATGGGTCTGGACCAGGGCTGGAAGGTAATGGCTGGGAGGTGAAACCTGGAAAGAGAAGGGTCCTGGGCCAGACCTGGAAAGCAAAGGCTCGGGGGCCAGAACTGGACCAATAAGTTTTGGGGCCAAACCTGGAAGGCAAAGGGTGGGGGGCCAGAACTAGAATTAGAAGGGTTCGGGAGGGACAAGACCTGGAAAACAAAACCTGGGGTGCCAAAATTTGAATGAGAAGGGTTTGGAGACAAGTCTGGAAGGCAAAGGCTTGGAGGCCAAGACTGCAATGAGAAGCGTTCAGGGCCATGACTGGAATGCAAAGGTTGGGGGATCCAAACTGGAATGATAATGGTTTGATGCCAGGCCGGGAAGGCAAAGGCTGGGAGGTCACACCTGGAAAGAGAAGGGTTCGGTTTCAGGCCTGGAAGGCAAAGGCGGGGGGGCCAGGCCTAGAACAAGGAGGGTTCAGGGTCAGACCTGGAAGGCTAAACCTTGGGGACCTAAACTGGAGCGAAAAGGGCTTGGGGCCAGGCATGGAAGGCAAAGGGTGGGGGGCCAGGCCTGAAAGGCTAAGGTTAGGGGTCCAGGCCTGGAACGAGAAGGGTTCAGGGCCTGGCCTGGAAGAGTATGCCTGGGAGGCCTAAGTTGGAATGAAAAAGTTTGGGGTCAGACCTGGAAGGCAAAGACTGGGGCTCCTGGCTTGGAAGGCAAAGCCTGAGGGCTCAAAACTGAAATGAGAAGGGCTTGGGGCCAGCACTGCCAGGCAAATGCTGGGAGGCCCAAACTGGAATGAAGAGAGTTCGGAACCCGGCCTGCAAGACAAAGGCTGGGGGGGCCAAACTGGAACGAGAAGGGTTCGGCCCTGGCCTGGAAGGCAAAGACTCGGGGGATGAAACTGGAAGGAGAAGAGTTTGGAAGGCAAAGGCTCAGGGGCCAAAAGTGGAACAAGAAGGAATCTGGACCAGGGCGGGAAGGTAATGGCTGGGAGGTCAAACCTGGAAAGAGAAGGGGCTTGGGCCAGACCTGGAAGGAAAAGGCTGGGGGGCCAGAACTGGAACAAGAATGGTTCGGGGCCAGGCAAGCAAGGCACAGGCTGGGGGCCAGGCCTGAAAGGCTAAGGTTAGAGGGCCAGGCCTGGAACAAGAAGGGATCAGGGCCAGTCCTGGAAGGGTAAACCCGGAGGCCCTAAATTGGAGTGAAAAGGGCTTGGGGCCAGGCATGGAAGGCAAAGGCCGGGCGGCCAGGCCTGAAAGGCTAAGGCTAGGGGTCCAGGCCTGGGACAAGAAGGGTTCAGGGCCAGGCCTGGAAGAGTAAGCCTTGCGGGGGCAGCTAAGCTGGAATTAAAAGGATTTGGGGCCAGACCTGGAAGGCAAAGGCTGGGGCGCCAAAACTGGAAAGAGAAAGATTCTGGGTCAGTCCTGCAATTAAAGGCTGGGGGCCAAAGGTGGAGTGAGAAGGATTCGGGGCCAGGCCTGGAAGTCAAAGGCTGGGGCGCATACCTTGAAGGACCAGGGTTTTTGACCAGGGCTGGAAGGGAAAGAGTGTGGGGCCCAAACTGGAAAGATAAAGGTTTGGGGCCAGTTCTGGAGGGCAAAGGCTGGGGGTCCAGGCCTGTAACTCAAAGGCTGGGAGGCCAAAACTGGAAAGAGAAGGCTTTTGGGTCAGGCCTGGAAGTCAAAGCCTAGTCCAGGGAGGGTCGGGGGTGTGTGGCAAAAGTGGAAAGAGAAGGGTTCAAGGCCAGGGTTTGGGAACAGAACTGGAAGAATAAGGCTGAGATGCCGAATCTGTAACGACAAAGATTCGAGGCTAGGCTTGGGAGGCAAAGGCTGGGAGGCCCAACCTTGAAAGAGAAGAGTTCGGTTTCAGGCCTGGAAAGCAAAGGCTGGGGGGCCACGCCTGGAAGGCTAAGGCTAGGGGGCCAGGCCTGGAACGAGAAGGGTTCAGGGCCAGGCCTGGAAGGGTAAACCTCGGGGGCCTAAACTGGAGCAAGAAGGGTTTGGGTTCAGGCATGGAAGGCAAAGCCTCAGGGGCCAAAACTGGAACAAGAAGCTTTCTGGACCAGGGCTATAAGGTAAAGGCTGTGAGGCCAAACCTGGAAAGAGAAGGGTCTTGGGCCAGACCTGGAAGGCAAAGGCTGGGGGGCCAGAACTGAACAAGAAGGGTTCGGGGTCAGACCTGGAAGGCAAAGACTGGGGGGCTTAAACAGGAATGAGAAGGGATCTGGGGCAGTCCTGGAAGGGCAATGTTGGGGAACCAAAACTGGAAGGAGAAGCGGAAGGAGCCAGGCCAGATAGACAAAGGCTTGGGGGGCCAAAACTAGAACGAGATGTGTTTGAGAACAGGCCTAGAAGAAAAAGGCTGAGGTGCCATATCTGTAACGAGAAAGATTCGAGGAAAGGCCTCGAAGACAAAGGCTGGGGGGACACAACGGGACATACCAGGGTTCGGGGTCAGACTGGAATGCAAAGGCAGGGGGGCCAGGCCTGGAAGTCAAAGGCTAGGGGGCCAAAACTGGAAAGAGAAGGGTTCAGGCCAGGCCTAGAAGGCAAAGCCTGGGAGGCCAAAATTGGAAAGAGAATGGTTCGGGGACAGGCCTGCAAGGCCAAGGCCAAGGCCAAGGTCTAGGCCAAGGCCAAGGCAAAGGTAAAGGGAGGCACAAACTGGAATGAGAAGGGTTCGGGCCAGGCATGGAAGGCAAAGGCTGGGGGGCAAAACCCGAAGGAGAAGGGTTTGTGGCCAGGCCTGGACAGGAAAGGCTCCGGGGCCAAAACTGGAAAGAGAAAGGTTTGGGGCCAGGTCTGGAAGGCAAAGACTAGGGGAGCCAGGGCTGATCGAGAAGTGTTCTTGGCAAGCCTTTGAAGACAAAAGCTGGGGAACGAGGCCTGTAAGTCAAAGGCTGGAGAGCCAAAACTGGAAAGAGAAAGGTTCTGGGTCAGTCCTGCAATTAAAGGCTGGGGCCCAAAAGTGGAGTGAGAAGGATTCGGGGCCAGGCCTGGAAGGCAAATGCTGGGGGGCAAACATGGAAGGAGAAGGGTTTGCGACCAGCCCTCGATGGGAAAGCCTGTGGGGCCCAAACTGGAAAGATAAAGGTTTGGGCCAGGTCTGGAAGGCAAAGGCTGGGCCGGGGAGGGGCCGTGGGGGTGGCAAACATGGAAAGAGAAGGATTCAGGGCCAGGGTTTGGGAACAGGCCTGGAAGAAAAAGGCTGAGGTGCCGTATGTGTAACGCGAAAGATTCCAGTCCAGGCAAGGCAAAGGCTGGGTGGCCTAAACTGCAACAAGAAGGGTTCATGGCCAGGCTTGCAAGGCGAAGGCTGGGCGGCGGAAACTGGAAAGAGATGTGTTCGTGGGCAGGCCTACAAGGGAAAGGCTAGGGGCCCCAAACTGGATTGAGAAGGGTTCGGGACCAAGCCTGGAAGGCAAAGGCTGGGTGGCCAATTCTGGAAGGCAAAGGCTGGGGGGCCAGGCCTGGAATGAGACGGGTTCACGGCCCGACCTGAAAGGCAAAGGCTGGGGGTGGGGCAATACTGGAATGAGAAGTGTTCCTGGCCATGCCTGAAAGGCAATGGCTGGGGGTCAGGATTTGGAAGGCAAAGGCTCGGTGGCCAAACTGGAACTAGGTTTTGGGACCAGGCCTAGAAAGCAAAGTGTAGTGGAGGAAAACTGGAATGCGAAGGGATCGAGGGCAGATCTGGAAAGCAAGGGCTGGGCGGCCAGGCATGGAAGACAAACCCTGGGGTGACAAAACCGGTACGAGAAAACTTTGGCGCCTGGTCTGGAATGCAAAGGCTGGAGTGGGGGGTTTGGGGGGAACTTGAACAAGAAAGGTACGGAGCCAGGCCTGGAAGGCAAAGGCTGGGCGGGGCAGGCCTGGAACAAGAAGGGTTCAGGGCCAGCCTGGAAGGCAAAGTCTGGGGTAAAAGGTCAGGGCTCGAATGAGAAACGTGAAAGGCCAGGCCTGGATGGCAAAGGCTGGGGTCCAAAACTGGAACGAGAATTGTTTGGGGCCAGGCCTGGAAGGCAAAGCCTCGGGGGGCAAATGTGGAACAAGAAGGGTTCTGGACCAGGGCTGGAAGGTAATGGCTGGGAAGTCAAACCTGGAAAGAGAAGGGTCTTGGGCCAGACCTGGAAGGCAAAGGCTGCAGGGCCAAAACTGGAACACGAAGGGTTGGGGCCAGGTAAGGAAGTTAAAGGCTGTGGGGCCAGGCCTGAAAAGCTAAGGCTAGGGGTCCAGGCCTGGGACAAGAAGGGTTCAGGGCCAGGTCTGGAAGTGTAAGCCTGGGGTGGGAGTGGCGGGTAATCTGGAATGAAAAGAATTTGGGACCAGACCTGAAAGGCAAAGTCTGGCGGGCCAAAACTAGAAAGAGAAATGTTCTGGGTCAGTCCTGCAATTAAAGGTTGGTGGCCACTAGTGGATTGAGAAGTATTCGGGGCCAGGCCTGGAAGTCAAAGGCTGGGGGTCAAACCTTGAAGGAGAAGGGTTTGCGACCAGGCCTGCAAGGGAAAGACTGTGGGGCCCAAACTGCAAAGATAAAGGTTTGGGGCCAGGTCTGGAGGGCGAAGGCTGGGGTCGGTGCAGGCCTGTAACTCAAAGGCTGGGAGGCTAAAACTGGAAAGAGAATATTTTTGGGAAAGGCCTTGAAGGCAAAGCCTAGACCGCGGAGGGGCGGGGGTGTGGCCAAAATGGAAAGAGAAGGGTTCAGGGCCAGGGTTTGGGAACAGGCCTGGAAGAAGAAGGCTGAGGTGCCGAATCTGTAATGAAAGAGATTCGAGGCCATGCCTGGGAGGCCAAGGCTGGGAGGTCCAACCTGTAAAGGGAAGGGTTTGGTTTCAGGCCTGGAAAGCAAAGGCTGGGGGGCCAGGCCTGGAACGAGAAGGGTTCAGGGCCAGGCCTGGAAGGGTAAACCTCGGGGCCCTAAACTGGAGCAAGAAGGGTTTGGGGCCAGTCATGGAAGGCTAAGCCTCGAGGGCCAAAACTGGAACAAGAAGGGTTCTGGACCAGGGCTGGAAGGTAAAGCCTGCGAGGCCAAACCTGGGAAGAGAAGGGTCTTAGGCCAGACCTGGAAGGCAAAGGCTGGGGGGCCAGAACTGGAACAAGAAGTGTTCGGGGCCAGACCTGGAAGGCAAAGACTGGGGGGCCTAAACAGGAATGAGTAGGGATATGGGGCAGTCCTGGAAGGGAAATGTTGGGGAACCAAAACTGGCAGGAGGAGGGTATGGAGCCAGGCCAGATAGGAAAAGGCTGGGGGACCAAACCTGGAACGAGATGGGTTTGAGAACAGGCCTGGAAGAAAAAGGCTGAGGTGCCATATCTGTAATGAGAAAGATTCGAGGAAAGGCCTGGAAGACAAAGGCTGGGGGGACAAAACGGGCAATAGCAGGTTTCGGGGCCAGGACTGCAAGCTAAAGGCAGGGGGGCCAGGCCTGTAAGGCAAAGGCAAAGGTAATGGCTGGGAGGTCAAACCTGGAAAGAGAAGGGTCTTGGGCCAGACCTGGAAGGCAAAGGCTGGGGGGCCAGAACTGGATCAAGAAGGGTTCGGGGCCAGGCCTGAAAGACTAAGGTTAGGGGGCCAGGCCTGGAACAAGAAGGGTTCCGGGGCAGTCCTGGAAGGGTAAACCTGGGGGGCCTAAACTGGAGCGAAAAGGGCTTGGGGTCAGGAATGGAAGGCAAAGGCAGGGGGGCCAGGCCTGAAAGGTTAAGGCTAGGGGTCCAGGCTTGGGATAAGAAGGGTTCAGGGCCAGGCCTGGAAGAGTAAGCCTGCGGGGGGCCCTAAGCTGGAATGAAAAGAATTTGGGACCAGACCTGGAATGCAAAGGCTGGAGGGCCAATACTGGAAAGAGAAAGGTTCTTGGTCAGTCCTGCAATCAAAGGCTGGGGGCCAAAAGTGGAGTGAGAAGGATTCAGGGCCAGGCCTGGAAGGCAAAGGCTGGGGGGCAAACCTTGAAGGAGAAGGGTTTGCGACCAGGCCTGGAAGAGAAAGATTGTGGGGCCCAAACTGGAAAGATAAAAGTTTGGGGCCAGGTCTAGAGGGCAAAGGCTGGGGGGCGGTCCTGGCCTGTAACTCAAAGTCTAGGAGGCTAAAACTCCTAGGGCTTTTGGGTCAGGCCGTGAAGGCAAAGCCTAGGCCGGGGAGGGGCGGGGGTGTGTGGCAAAAATGGAAAGAGAAGGGTTCAGGGCCAGGGTTTGGGAACAGGCCTGGTAGAAAAAGGCTGCGGTTCCAAATCTGTAAGGAGAGAGATTCGAGGCCGGACCTGGGAGGCCAAGGCTTGGAGGCCCAACCTAGAAAGAGTAGCGTTCGGTTTCAGGCCTGGAAAGCTAAGTCTAGGGGGCCAGGCCTGGAACGAGAAGGGTTCAGGGCCAGGCCTGAAAGGGAAATCCTTGACGGCCTAAACTGGAGCAAGAAGGGTTTGGGGCCAGGCATGGAAGGCAAAGCCTCGGAGGCCAAAACTGGAACAAGAAGGGTTCTGGAACAGGGCTAGAAGGTAAAGGCTGGGAGGCCAAACTTGGAAAGAGAAGGGTCTTGGGAAAGACCTGGAAGGCAAAGACTGTGGGCCTAAACAGGAATGAGAAGGGATCTGGGGCAGTCCTGGAAGAGAAATGTTGGGGCACCAAAACTGGAAGGAGAAGGGTAAGGAGCCAGGCCAGATAGGCAAAGGCTGGGGGGCGAAACCTGGAACGGGATGGGTTTGAGAACAGGCCTGGAAGAAAAAGGCTGATGTGCCATATCTGTAACTAGAAAGATTTGAGGAGAGGCCTGGAAGACAAAGGCTGGGGGGACAAAAGGGGCAATAGGAGGGTACGGGGCCAGGACTGGAAGGCAAAGGCAGGGGGGCCAGACCTGAAAGGCGAAGGCTAGGTGGCCAAAACTGGAAAGAGAAGGGTTCACGACAGGCCTAGAAAGCAAAGTCTGGGGTCAAAGGTCAGCCCTCAAAAGAAAAACGTGAATGCCCAGGCCTGGATGGCAAAGGCTGGGGTCCAAAACTGGAACGAGAATGCTTTGGGGCCAGGCCTGCAAGGCAAAGGCTCGGGGGCCAAAAGTGGAACAAGAAGGGTTCTGGACCAGGGCTGGAAGGTAATGGCTGCAAGCCAAACCTGGAAAGAGAAGGGTCTTCGGCCAGACCTGGAAGGCAAAGGCTGGGGGGCCAGAACTGGAACAAGAAAGGTTCGGGGCCAGGCATGGAAGGCAAAGGCTGGGGGTCCAGGTCTGAAAGGCTAAGATTAGGGGGCCAGGCCTGGAACAAGAAGGGTTCAGGGCCAGTACTGGAAGGGTAAACCTGGGGGGCCTAAAGTGGAGCGAAAAGGACTTGGGGCCAGGCATGGAAGGCAAAGGCTGGGGGGCCAGGACTGAAAGGCTAAGGCTAGGGGTCCAGGCCTGGGACAAGAAGTGTTCAGGGCCAGGCCTGGAAGAGTAAGCCTTGGGGGGGCTTAAGCTGGAATGAAAAGGATTTGGGGCCAGACCTGGAAGGCAAAGGCTGGTGGGCCAAAACTGGAAAGAGAAAGGTTCTGGGTCAGTCCAGCAATTAAAGAGGAGAGGGCAAGCAAGGATAAACTAAAAGTGGACAAGGTTGGCCTGTTGTTTAGATTTCCACTAGCAGAGTTCAGCGGCTCGAGCCTAAGAGCGAAGGAGGTGGACAGTGGAGGTGATCCAGGGCTGTGGGTTAATGGTGTGAGAGCGAAGAAGGGTTAGGGGAGGGAGTGAGTTGAGTTGGGTAGAGAGAGTGGAGTTGAGAACGTCTATTTGGTCATCAAGAGGGGCTAGAGTGGGTAGGGAGGCTGGGTGGGATGTGATGCTCTAAGAGAGATGGAGGGGGTCGAGGAAGCAGAAGTCTCCGTCGGGGAGTAATGCAGATATACGGGGAGGAGGGGTGTGAGAGAGGAGGCAAGTGAGAAGGCTTTGGTCAGAGAGAGGGGTTTCAGAGTTGGTGAGAGTGGAGACTGTGCAGTGGTTAGAGATGATGAGATAGAGTGTGGGACCAAGTTGGAGAGAAGCAGCGTGGCGCAGTGGAAAGAGCACGGGCTTTGGAGTCAGGGCTCATGAGTTCGAATCCCAGCTCTGCCACTTGTCAGCTGTGTGACTGTGGGCAAGTCACTTAACTTCTCTGTGCCTCAGTTCCCTCATCTGTAAAATGGGGATTAAGACTGTGAACCCCACGTGGGACAACCTGATTCCCCTGTGTTTACCCCAGTGCTTAGAACAGTGCTCTGCACATAGTAAGCGCTTAACAAATACCAACATTATTATTATTAAGTGGGTGAGGTGGGGTGGAGCAGGAGGTTGGCAGAGTCAAGGAGTGATAGAAGGCAGGCGGCAGAGGAGTCATTGGGTACTGCCTGTCTGTGTCTCTATCTCTTTTGACTGTCTCTTTTCTCCCTCTCGTTTCTCTCATTCTCTCTCTCTTCTCTATCTCTCTTCTCTATTTTCTCTCTCCTCTCTCTCTTCTGTCTCTCCTCTCTCTCATCTCCTCTCTCTTCTCTCTCTCTCTCTCTCTCTCTCTCTCTCTATGGGCCTGGACTAGAAGCACACTTTCCTTGAGTTCCTCCGTGCCACCCTCCTGCCCAGGCCCTCTTTGGCCTGGGGCTGGCTGAAACGTACAGAGGAAGTTAATGACTCCTGGGAGCCTTCAGGCACCTACTGGGCCCAGAGATTGTTGGTCCTGCCCGTAGCTAAACTCCAAACCCAAGTCCTTCAGGATGGGGTGAGGAGGGATAAGCAAGGCTAATGTTAGGATCCTCTAGACCAGAAGCTCGTAGGGGCAGGGAACGTGTCTACCAACTCTGTTGTATTATTCTCTCTCAAGCGCTTTATACTGTGCTCTGCACACAGTAAGTGCTCAATAAACACCACCAACTGACTGAGGGATCGATTGATTTGGGGCCTGGAACATCAGGACTGGTAGAGGACAGATCTGGGGCCCTAAGGCTAGCCATCCGGGTCAGAGGAGGAGGGAAAATGCTATTTAGATCCAGGTGAGAGGCCCTCCTTGAGAATAATAAAAATAATAACAATAATGATAATAATGATAACTGTGGTATTTGTTAAGTAATTAGTATATGCCGGGCCCTGTACTAAGCCCTGGGGTGGATACAAGCAAGTCAGGTTGGACACAGTCCCTGTCCCACATCAGGCTCACGGTCTTAGCCCCCATTTTCCAGATGAGGGAACCGAGGCCCAGAGAAGTGAAGCAACTTGCCCAGGATCACACAGCAGACAAGCGGCAGAGCCACGGTTAGAACCCATGACCTTCCGACTCCCAGGCCCGGACTCTATCCACCTCACCATGCTGCTCTTGCCCAAGGAGTCAGGACCAGGAAACCAAAGCCTTACCGATGTGGGCACGGCTTGTGTCACGCAGGTCTCTCCGAGTCCATCCACCCCATCACAGACGAGGAGCCGGACGTCTTCGCTCGTCGAGCAGAGCGATGAAGGTACACCAGGCCGAGAGGTGAGAGTTTGCTTGAGTTTCTCTCCCTGAGTCTTTGATGTTCCACATCTAAAGGAAATCGGGCAGGAGGAAGGTAGGTGTAAATATTTAGTGAGTGGTCCCCTACCTGCCCCACTACACCCCTCACCTTCTCTCCTTTCACCTCAGTTTCGCTGAGACGGGTGGGGGCTAAATCATGATTAAGTCTTCCCTGATTAAGCCCCGATTCTTCTCCGGTTCCCTCTCCCTTCTGCATTGTCTCAGCACTAGGATCGGTGACCTTTAGGCTGTCAATATTCGCCCCACCATCAACCCCATGGAACTTAGGTCCGTATCAGCGTGCTTATGTGCACTAAAGAGAGTGGCTTACTGGATAGAGCCTAGGCCTGGGAGTAAGGTGGATCTGGGTTCTAATCCCAGCTCTACCGCTTGTGTGCTGTGAGGTCTTGGGCACGTCATTTGACTTCTGGACCTCTGTTCCCTCATCTGTAAAGTGGGGATTAAGACTGTGAGCCTTATTTGGAACAGAGACTGTTTCCAACCCGATTATCTTGCATCCGCCCCAACATCAATGCTGTGCCTGGCACATAGGAAGACTTAACAAACGTACCATTGAAAATACAGTTAATTGATAAATATGTGCAGCAGTGCTCCAGACTGTAAGCTGTTCACTGTGGGCAGGAAATGTCTGCCTATTCTTATATTGTACTCTCCTAAGTGCTTAGCAGAGTGCTCTGCACCTAGTAAATCTGAATTCAGTAAATCTGAATGAATGAATGAAAGTGCTGTGGGGCTGAGGGAAGGGCAAATATCACGAGCCCCATGAGAGACTCTGAGTCTGGAATAATTCTCGAGACCATAATGTAGTAGCATTGGGATTGTTGAGGAGCCAGCACCTGAATGCATTGCTAAACACTGCGACACTTTTCTCATTGACGGGAAGCCAGAGGCGTCCTTTGGCTTTCATTCTGTAGATTTTCAGGTTAGACTCAGGTTTAAGTGCAGTCAATCAAACCATGGTATTTATTGAGCACTTACTGTGTGCAGAGCACTCTACTAAGTGCTTGGGAGAGTACTGCACAGCAGATTTGGTAGACATATTCCCTACCCCTAACAAGTTTACAGGCTAGAGTGCAAGTACAGGACTTGGTAAAGTCCTACAACAAATGGAATATACTTATACTAATAATAAGCTCTTCCTCTAGGCTGTAAACGCATCATAGGCAGGGAACATGTCTACCAACTCTGCTGTACAATACTCCCAAGTGCATAGTGCTTAGAGCACGAGCCTGGGAGTCAGTAGGTTACGGGTTCTAATGGCATCTCCACCATTTGCCTGCTGTGTGAACTTGGCCCAGTCACTTCACTTCTCTGGGCCTCAGTTCCCTCAACTGTAAAATGGGGCTTGAGCCTGTGAGACCCAAGTGGAATAGGGATCGTTTACTGTTATACTGTACTCTCCCAAACACTGAGTACAGTGCTCCGCACTCAGTAAACACTCAACAAATATGACTGATTGACTGACTGACTCTATCCTTCTCCCCCTCTTTGCCCTTTTGGCTTGTAATTATAATGATGATATTTGTTAAGCACTTACTATGTGCAAAGCACTGTTCTAAGCGCTGGGGGGATACAAGGTCATCAGCTTGTCCCACGTGGGGCTCACAGTATTAATCCCCATTTTACAGATGAGGGAACTTAGGCACAGAGAAGTTAAGTGACTTGCCCAAAGTCACACAGCTGACAAGTGGCAGAGCCGGGATTAGAACTCATGACCTCTTTCCACTGAGCCTATCCACCCCAGTACTTAGTACAGATGCCTGGCACACAGTAATCGCTTAACAAATACCACAGTTATTATTATTAAGTGCACACATTAAGTGCTCAATACCTATCATTGATTGATATTGATAATAGAAGCACTTTTATTCTGAAGCTAGCATGCATCCAAGTAGAAATAAAAACAACAATTGCTAGGACAATGAGTTAACCTGAATGCCCTCTTACTTGTAAAATAATTTCAGAATATTCAAAATGCTTGGAATTGAGTCCCTGCTCTTTACTTTTGCATACTGCATTTCAAGGTAAAATTAAGGAGGAAAAGGAAAAGTGGCGAAGTTAATGGCCGACTGACCCCCAGGAACGCGACCATCTGCAGCGCCAATCTTCATCGTTAGTTTAGTTAGCCACTCGAAGGTCCGACAGCTATGTGTCCAATATGGGACGCCCGTGCTGGTCAGTCAAAATCTCCAGGAGTTGCTCATCTCAATTGTGTCATTAAAAATGTGCACTTCAGAATTGGGAGACCTTAGTCTTCATCCAGGGGCTGAGGGGAGGGGGGTCGTTGGGCCTCCCCCAACTCTAATTCACTAATTGGCCATCTGGGGCCCTGAGAGAGAGAATGCTGAGGGAGTGGGAGGTTGGGCACGAGACTAAGAGTCGAATTGGGAGCAAAGAAGGGAAAACAAAAAGGGGAGAGGGAGGAAAAAGAAGAGGGAAGGGAAGAAGGGCAAAGAGCAGGAGAAGGTTGAAGATGACGGTCAGTCAATCCGTCTAATTTTCTGAGTGCTTACTATGTGCTTACTGTACTAAGCACTTTGGAGTGTACAATATAACAGTAAAGACACACATTCCCTGACCACAATGAGCTTAGTATCTTGAGTATCATCAAGGAAAAAGAGGGAAGTGGGAGAGGAAAGGAAGAAGCGTGGCCTAGTAGAAAGAGCAGGCCTGAGCGTAAGAGGACCTGGGTTCTAATTCTGGCTCTGCCACATCAATCAATCAATCAATCAGTGGCATTTATTAAGCCTTCACTATGTGTAGTACACATAGCAGAATTACGTGTTACATCATTACATGTTATGTGTTGTGTACCAGAATCAACAGATTTAACAAGCTTACAGGCTAGAGGGGGAGACAGACATTAATATAAGTCAATGAGAAATTTATCATATAAAATTTAAAGATTTGTACATAAGTGCTGTGGAGTTGAGGGTGGGGTGAATATCAAATCCCAAAAGTCTATTCCTTAAAGGGAATAGATGATGTAGAAGGGAGACCGAGCTAGAGAAAAGAGTGCTTAACTGGGGAAGGCCTCTTGGAAGAGATGTGACCTTAATAATGCTTTGAAGGTGGAGAGAGTGACGGCCTGGTGTGTTTTGGGGGGTGGGGGGGCGGTGAGGGGGGTAGTTCCAGGGTAGGGGAAGGATGTGGGAAGGGGTCAGTGGTGAGATAGACGAGATTGGGGCCCAGTGAGTAAGCTGGAGCTAGAGGAGCAGTGTATGTGGGCTGGGCTGGAGTAGGAGATCAGTGAAGGGAGGTGGGAGGTAGGAGGGAGCGAGTGGATTGACTTCTTTAAAGCTGATGGTAAGGAGTTTCTGTTTGATGTGGAGTTGATGGGCAGCAATTGGAGTTTCTTGAGTTGTGGGGAGACATGAATTGAACGTTTTTTAGGTAAAAGATCCATGCAGCATCGTGAAGAATGCCCTAGAGTGGGAAGAGATAGGAGGCAGGGAGGTCTGGGAGGAGGCTGATGTAGGATCTTGGCTTCAAAGGTTTCCATACCTTGCCCCCTCCTACCTCACCTCCCTTCTCTCTTTCTCCTGCCCACCCCGTACACTCCGCTCTTCTGCTGTTCACCTCCTCACGGTCCCCCGTTCACGCCTATCCCACCGTCGACCCCTGGCCTACGTCCTACCTTCACCTCCTCTCAGCTGAGCCCCCTTCCCCTCTGCCCCCCCCACCACCCCACCCTCTGCTCCTCCCCCTCCCCCCTTCCCCTCCCCTCAGCACTGTCCTCATTTGTATATATGATTTATTACCCTATTTATTCTGTTAATGAGGTGTACATCCCCTTGATTCTATTTATCATGATAATGTTGTCTTGTTTTTGTTTTGTTCCATCTTGCTTTGCTGTCTGTCTCCCTCGAATAGACTGTGAGCCCATCATTAGTCAGGGATTGTCTCTATTTGTTGCCAAATTGTACATTGCAAGCACTCAGTACAGTGCTCTGCACATAATAAGCGCTCAATAAATACTATTGAATGAATGAATGGGGCTCATAGTTTTGGTTTGAGGGTCAGCTCTGTGACTGTGGGCAAGTCACCTAACTTCTCTGTGCCTCAGTTACCTCATCTGTAAAATGGGGATTCACTGTGAGCCTCACGTGGGACAACCTGATTACCCTGTATCCACCCAAGTGCTTAGACCAGTGTTCTGCACATAGTAAGCACTCAACTACCAACATTATTATTATTATTATTAATAAAAGAGTTTCCATTTTCCAGTTGAGGAAGCAGAAGCCCATTTAAGTGACTTGCTCAAGGTCACACAGCAAGCAGTTGGCAGATCTGGGATTAGCACCCAGGTCCTTCTGATTCCCAGACCTGAGCTCTGTCCAGTAGGTCAAGCTGCTTCTCTTTATCAGAAACAAGGTTACATTTCACCCCCAGCATTGACTCCCACCAGCTGGAATTGAAACCCAGGTTCTTCTGATTCCCAGGCCCAGAATCTGTCCCCTAGTCCACGCTGTTTCTTGTTATGAGAGACAAGGTTACATTTCCCTTCCCCCACCGCCTCCCACTCCCCAAAGAGAGAAGGATGATGGGGGAATCAAGTGCTTAGTACAGTGCTCTGCACACAGTAAGCACTCAATAAATATGACTGAATGATGGGAAGAGGGCTGTTTCACCCAGATTTCAGAGAATCTCAATCTTCTTTCAATGTCAAGGGGGAGAAGGACTTGAACTGGCAAACAATTCCACTAATTGAGGCCAAAAAATTAAATTACCTGGACTTTTAAGGTAAGGAGCTTTTTTCTGCCCTTCA
Source organism: Ornithorhynchus anatinus (assembly GCF_004115215.2). Lineage (NCBI taxonomy): Eukaryota > Metazoa > Chordata > Mammalia > Monotremata > Ornithorhynchidae > Ornithorhynchus > Ornithorhynchus anatinus. The sequence continues at coordinate 16,656 of NW_024396849.1, forward strand.
GTGTGTAGACTTTGCTAGTGTAGGCTTCATCTAAAATCCTCATATTATTAGGGACCACCCTACATTCCCCATTTATCTTGTACCTGTTATGGGCCTTAGGATCTGCAATTTGTGGTTAAGTTGCTATCTCTATAAGGGATGTAACTCATTCCCCAGAAAGTAGCTTTGGTTCAGCTGGGAAGGTTTGGAAATATCATGGAGCCAGCTGAAAGACCTAACTGCTCTTGAAACTAAACTGAAACCAATCCAGAAATTTCCAAACTGGTAATTAATCATTGGGGTGTCAGGCCCAGCTGACCTGTCACTAATCAGTCTATCAGTCAATGGTACTTACGTTGCGCTTACCAGGTGAACAACTCTGTACTAAGTGCTTGAGAGACTATAATAGAACAGAGTTCTAGAGTAGAACTTACCCAACACAGTACCAACTGCTTGGGAGGGAATGAGTCTGCTAATTCTGTTGTATTGTCTTCTCCTAAATGCTTAGTAGCATGCTCTGCACATAGGAAGTGCTTGATAAATACCATTGATTGATTGAAAGAGCACATTGAAATTAGCAGACACAATCACTGCTCACATGGAGCTCACAATCGAGTTGTAAAAATAGACACTAAGATACCTTGTAAGCAGAAGAAAGAAGTGGAATTTAAAGATAAGTAAATAAGTGCTTCATGGAAGGGGTTGGGGTGTGGTGTATGTGTGTGTGTGTGTGTTCCCATTCCCCACAGTTGTCCCATGTGCTTGCAGAAGAAGCAAAGTGTGTACAATAATGATGGCAATAATTAAGCACTTTCTTTGTGCCTAAAAACTACACCAACTGCTGGAGAAGATAGAAGATTTTCTTCTGCCTCGCACTTGGATTCCCACCTTTTATTCACTCCTCCCTCAGTCTCACAACACTTATGCACTAATCCGTAATTTATTAATTTATATTAATGTCTGTCTCCCCCTCTAAACTGTAAATTCCTTGTGGCCAGGGAACCTATCTAGCAACTCCGTTGTATTGTCCTCTCCCAAGTGCTTAGTACAGTGCTCCACTCACTGTAAACACTCAATAAATACTATTGATTGAAATATGTCTACCAACTCTGCATTATTGTTCTCTCCCAAGCACTTAGTAGAGGTTTCTGCACACAGTAAGCACTCAGTAAGTACGATGGATCAATTGATTGAAGACGATCACCTCAAAGTTTCTGTCCCACTTGGGGCTCCGGAATCTGTTCCCCACCACTGGGCTGTTGGTTGGCAGCATGAGAAAGCATCATGGAACTTTGTCCAGGCCCCGGGCTTTCTATCTAAAGCCAATCAATCCAACAGTGGTATTTATTTAGTGCCTACTGCATGCAGAGCACTGAACTAACCACTTGGAAGAGTACAATCCAATAGAATTGGTTGACACAGTCCCTTCCCTCACTGAGCTTACAGTCTAGAGGGGGAGACCAATATTAATATAAATAAATAAATTACAGATACGGACAAAAGTGCGGTGGGGCTGAAGGAGGGGGTGAATAAAGCGGCATGGCTCAGTGGAAAGAGCATGGGCTCTGGAGTCAGAGGTCATGGGTTCGAATCCCAGCTCTGCCACTTGTCAGCTGTGTGACTGTGGGCATGTCACTTCACTTCTCTGTGCCTCAGTTACCTCATCTGTAAAATGGGGATTAAGACTGTGAGCCCCACGTGGGACAACCTGATTCCCCTGTGTCTACCCCAGCGCTTAGAACAGTGCTCTGCACATAGTAAGCGCTTAACAAATACCAACATTATTATTATTATTATCATTATTATTAAAGGGAGCAAGTCAGGGCGATGCAGAAGGGAGTGGGAGAAGAGGCCATGAGGGCTTAGTCAGTGAAGGCCTCTTGGAGGAGATGTGCCTTAAAAGAGCCATAAAATTCCCCCTTTTCCCCTAAATTCCACCTCCCTAAAACGAGAAGCACAGATGAAGGGTGAATTTGGATAAAATAATGGCACCCTGAAGAATAAGTGGAAAGAAAAAGATCTACAATGTGAGGTTCAAAAAAGTCAATCTTCCAAGTGTCTTTGCCAACCCTGGGACCTTCATTAGGGCTGTGAGCAAGAGTGGATCCAGGAGGGAATGAGGTGATGAGAAGCTGCGTGGCCTAGTGGCTAGAGCCCGGACCTGGTAATTAGAATGAATTTAAGTTCTCATCTCGGCTTTGCCACTTGTCTGCTGTGTGTCTGTGAGCCAATCACTTCATTTTTCTGGGTCTCAGTTCTCTCATCTGTAAAATGGGGATGAAAACTGTGAGCCCCACGTGGGATAGGGACTTTGCCCAACACAATTTGCTCGTATATACCCCAGTGCTTATTACAGTGCCTGATACACAGTAAGTGTTTAATAATTATTATTATTCAGAGGCCACCACCTCCCCAACCAAGAAACTACTGGTATGGTGTATGTTTCTGCAACCTCTTGTCAGGTAACACTTTGGACTGGATGAAATTGTTTAGGGGCTTGAAATCAATCAGTGGTGTTTATGGAGCGCTTGCTCTGTGCAGAGCACTGTACTAAGCACTTGGAAGAGGACAATGTAACAGAATTAACAGACACATTCCCTGCCCCTATTGAGCTTACAGTCTTGAAAGACTGAAGGAAGCCCTTTATCCCCTATCTGCCCTCCACTCTGCATCATCTCTGCTACCATATTAATCCAAGCACCCATCCTATCCCATCTTGATTGCAGCATCAGCCTCCTTGCTGACCTCCCTGCCTCCCATCTTTCCCCAATCCCAGTCCATATTTCAGTCTGCTGCAGGACACGTCACCCAGCTCCTTAGAACCTGCAGTGGATTTCCATCCACCTCTGCATCAAACAAAAACGCCTCACCATTGGTTTCAAATCACTCAATCCCCTCGTCACCTCCTACCTCACCTCTCTACTTTCCTACTACAACCCAACCTGCACCCTTTGCTCCTCTGTACCCACTGTACCTCGATCTCATCTATCTTGCCAACGACCTCTTGCCCACATACTGCTTCTGGCCTGGAATGCCCCCCCACTTCATATCGACAAGCAGTTACTCTTCCCTGATTCAAAGCCTTATTAAAGGCACAACTCCTCCAAGAGGCCTTCCCTAAGTCCTCCTTTGCTCCACTTCCTTCTGCCTCACTCTGACTTGCTCTGTTTATTCATCCTCCCTCCCAACCCCACAGCACTTCTGTCCATATCTGTAATTTATTTATTTATGTTAATATGTGTCTCCCCCTCAAGAATGTAAGCTCTCTGTGGGCAGGGAACGTGTCTGTTAATAATGTTACATTATCCTCTCCCAAGCATTTAGTACAGTGCTCTGAACACAGTAAGCACTCAATAAATATGATTGAGTGATTGATGCCCTTGGCTGTGTGGAAGTGAAAGACTCACCTCTGTGAAGTTGAATTCCACCTTAGATTCATCGACTCTGTAAACTCTGGGCCCATTCAGTTTAAATTCCTTAGCTGTCAGAGAGCCCCTCAAACCGGGCAGAACGCGGGTCCTCTCACTCCCAAAGTTAACTTCTTCTACCTACTTCTTATACCAACAGTCCTTCCCTGGAAGCTGAACAGGACAGAAGCAGGAAGGAGAGAAACAGTGTGGCCTAGTGGAAAGGGCCTGTGCCTGCAAGTCACCGAGGCACATAGACAGCGCTCAACAAATACCATTAAAAAGGAAACAAAAAACAAAAAGGAGAGACAGAGTGGAGAGAACAGCGGGAACTGCGGGGAGGGAGGGAAGAGGGGAACCTCAGGGAAGAGCTTGAGTTCATTCATTGATTGATTCATGTAGTCTGAATAATGACAGGCACTCTACTAAACGCTGGGGTGGATACAATCAAATTGGGTTTGATCCAATCCCTGTCCCATGTGGGACTGACAGTCCCAAACCCCCTTTTAAAGAAGGGATAACTGAGACCCAGAGAAGTGAAGTGACTTTCCCAAGGTCAAACAGCAGACAAGTGGTGGAGCATGGATTAGAATTCATAAGCTTCTGACTCCCGTGCTCTATCCACAGTGTTGTGTTCCTCAATTTTTATTTATTGAATATCCTCCTGGATGCAAAGCACTGCCCTTATTGCTGAGAAAACAGTGGATGAGAATTAGACCCTATCCTCAAGGAGTAAATAAATGGGTTGCAGGTGTCTGTAATTAAGGATGTTCTTCCAGATCTTTTTAACGATGGGAAGCTGCAAAACCCCTTCTCCTTAATAGCCTTCTGCCTCTTCCTTTGCTGCTCCTACGGCCCCATCCCCAGAAACCCAATCTCTCCAATAGGTGCCTTTCAATGGGGACAAGTGGCACTGGCCTTTTAAAACCCCAGATCCTTTTGGTTTTCTTCCTCTTTTATGTAGGGTTCATGGGTGTTCCTTACTGTAGGTTGTGGAGAAGATATGGAGTCTGTTTCTTTGGGGGTGTGGTGAGCAGGGTCTGTGGATTCTCTCTTGATTAGCTTATTTTCTCTTCAGTTGTGACTTGGTGACTGAAGGGGTTGAGGAGTGGGGGGTGTGGTCAAGGGTTTGAAGTTGAGGGCTGCAGAGGAGAGACCCTAAATCTGGGATAATTGACTGAAAGAGTGGTAGTGATACCTTGGCAGTTTGGAGTTACTTTGTACTCACCCAAGTGCTTAGTAATATTAATAATTGCGTATTTGTTAAGTGCTTATGATTTGCCAGGCACTGTATTAAGCCCTGGAGTGGATCCAAGCAAATTGGGTTGGATACAGTCCCTGTCCTATGTGGGGCTCACAGTTTCAATTCCCATTTTATAGATGAGGTAACTGAGGCCCAGAGAAGTGAAGTGATTTTCCCAAGGTCAAACAGCAGCCAAGTGGTGGATCAGTAATTAGAATCCATGACCTTCTGACTCCCAGGCTGGTACTCTATTCACTACATCATGCTGCCCAATTTTTATTGAGTGAACATCCTCTTTGGTGCAAAGCACTATACTAAGTGCTGGGAAAACACTGGATGAGAATTAGATGTGATTCTCAAGGAGTATGTGAATGGGTTTCAGGTGTCTATGAGAATGTTTTTCCAGATCCTTTTAATACAAATAATTATGGTATTAAGTGCTTACTATGTGCCAAGCACTGTTGTAAGTGCTGACGGGGCAGTGGCAAATCCTTCTCCTTCTTGACCTTCTGCCTTTTTCTTCCCTGATCCTTCAGCCCCACCCCCAGAAACCCAGTTTCTCTCCTATGTGTTCTTCAATGGGGCAAGTGCCACTGCCCCTTTAAAACCGTAGAGGTTTCTGGCCCTCTCCCATGGGTGCTACTTCCTGTAGGCTGTGGAGAGGAGATGGAGTATGCACCTCTGGGGGAGTGGTGTGCAGGGTCTGTGGTTGCCCCCTTGATTAGCTTATTTTCTGTTTAGTTGTGATTTGGTGACTTTACTGATTATGGTGACTGAAGGGGTTGAGGAATGGGCTGGGCTCAAGGGTTTGAAGTTGAGAGGGGCAGAGGTAAGACCCAAGTCTGGAATAATTGAAATAGTGGTAGTGACACCTTGAGGGTGGGGGGCTGCAGTTGGGTGTTTATACCAAGTGCTTAGTACTAATAATAATTGTGGTCTTAAAGTGCTTACCATCTGCCAGGCACTGTACTAAGTCCTGGAGTGGATACAAGCAAAGTGGGTTGGAGACAGTCCCTGGTCCCCTAGGCCCATGTTCTATCCACCATGTCATGCTGCTCAATTCTCATTTTATTGAATATCCTTCTGGGTGCTAAGCCCTACATTAAGTGCTGGGAAAGAACTAGATCAGAATCAGACCCACTTCTCAAGGAGTCTGTGAATGAGCTGCAGGGGTCTATAATTAAGGATGTTTTTCCAGATCCTTTTAACAATGGGCAGCTGCAAATCCTTCTCCTTAATAACCTTCTGCCTTTTTTTCCCCCCTAATTCTATAGTCCCACCCTCAGATATGCAGTCTGTCCATTAGGTGCCGTTCAATGAGGCAAGAAGCACTGCCCATTTAAAGCCCCAGAGGCTTCTGAACTTCTCCCTACCCTATGTAGGGTCCGTGGGCACTACTTCCTATGAGCTGTGAGGAGGAGATGGAGTATGCTTCTCTGGAGGTGTGGTAAACAGGGCCTGTGATGCCCCCTTGTTTATCTTATCTTTAGTTCTGATAGTTGATGCCTATTGAATTGTCAGTGCTGATGGGTGTGGGGAAGATGGGTTGGTTTCTGGTGGTTCAAGAAGGATTTGGGTTGATGCTTTTAGGGGGCAATTTAAGGCTGGGTTAATGGTTGACTAGAGTGGTGATGGGGTGGCTTGGGGGGTGGGGGGGGTGTTGGCTTTATATGGATGACTCAGAAAGAAATGGCTTGGGTGATTAAAGTGGGGTTACTTGGAGACTTTATTGATTATGGTGTTTGAGGGGGTTGGAGGAATGGGCTGGGCTCAAGGATTTGAAGATGAGTGGTGGGGAGGGGAGACCAAAGTCTAGGGTAATTGACTGAAACGGTGATGGTGACACCTTAAAGGTGGGGGAGGGGGCTGCAGTTGGGTGTTACAGTATATTCCCGCAAGTGCTTAGGAGTATTAATTGTGGTAAGTGCTTATTATGTGCCAGGCACTATACTAAGCACTGGAATGGATACAAGTAAATGGGGTTGGACCCAGTTTCTTTCCCTCATGGGGCTCACATTCCCAATCCCCATTTTACAGATGAATGAAATGAGGCCCAGTCAAGTGACTTGCCCAAGGCCTTGCAACAGACAAGTGGCATGACCTCTGGCTCCCAGGCCAGTGGTCCAACCACTTTGCCATGCTGCCTCTCTCATCCAGTGATCAGCACAAAGTATGTACTCCATAAAAATATGATTGTGTTTGGGGGTGTGTGTGTGTATTCATGTCAATGATTTGGGTTGGTAATCTAGTGTTTGGTCAACTGAGTACCAATTTATCCAGGAAGTGGTATAAAAAGCTGGAGTTGTGTGGGTGTGTGCCCGTCCGCCTGTGATGGGGGAACAGGGGGAAACGGCCAGGGTTGGATAGTCAGTATCAACTGCATTATTGATATGTGGGCTATGGAGAGGGCTGAGGGTGGTATGAGGAATGTGTTTGATAGCAATGAGTTGTCCATGGTGGTGGTGATTGTTTTGGAACAGTATTCTGAGGATAGCAGCTCTTGGTCTAAACGACTCTGTTCTTGTCTCAGGACATTTCCCCATTTCAGATGGGATGTATACCAGATCTTCAAATTGCGGGAGACCGGAGATTGCTTCTTGCCTGAAGAGCCTCTTGGTCATTGAAGAAAACACACTTGTCCGAGTTCTTTTGTGACTGGCTAGTTCTCCTAATGTTGCAAATAAAGGCACAGCCAAATTGGAGAGGGGGTTCTCTGTGCCACTCGTACTTCTCCGGAGGTGAATGGGCACTTTGGTCATATTCCTCCCTTTTCTGATCTCTCCAGCACTGTCTGTTTCTTTTTCTTTCTTATGTCACCACCTTGGGTTTGTATCCTCACTGCTTTTTTAGTTCCATTCTCTTTTCGAGTATAATGATGGTATTGTTTAAATGCTTACTATGTGTTAAGCTCTGTTGGAAGTGCTGGGGTAGGTAGAAAGTTGGACACTGATGTGTATTTTGACAGTGTTTGTGGCGCAGCCTCTGATTTGGTTCCAATACTCCTGTCCTAGAGGGACAGGGCATGCTACGGGCTACACAGGCTTTGGTTTTTCTTGACTTGGTGATGAGTCTGGGACTCAGAAAGAAAAGTGTCCACTTGGTTGGGACAAGCAAGTGTCTCTGGAGTGGAGGAAGTTAAGGGGTTGTGATGCTATGAGGTCTGTCTTCAGAGGAGATAACATGCTCTGGATCCAGAGATGAAGGTCTTGGTCAGGGGAGAGAGGGATGGGGCAAAAGCTGTGGGGTGCATGGGGGTGCACGCTCATGGTCTGTGTGTGTTTTTGTGTGTCATGGTGCCCTCCTTCTGTGCTCTTGCCAGCCCCCAGTTAGCTAGTATTTCTCACTCAACCTTAGTCATCAAGTCCAGTGACCTTAAACAAACTCAACATGGGACCCTGCACCAGGCATGTGGGAGGAGGTGAGGGGTTGCTTCTGCAAGGCTAGTGCCGCCGCCCTCCCAACCCCCGATCATCCACAAATGGGTGCGGACCCAGCCCCCATCCACTGAAAATCTCCACCATCCTCAGTGGATTCAGCGCTGTGGGTTGGTCCCGGAAGCATCTGTATCAGAGCGTCAGACTGTGAGCCCCCAGGGGAAGGGGTGGGGTGGGGGTAATAATAATGTTGGTATTTGTTAAGCGCTTACTATGTGCAGAGCACTGTTCTAAGCGCTGGAGTAAATACAGGGTAATTAGGTTGTCCCACTTGGGGCTCAGTCTTAATCCCCATTTTACAGATGAGGTAACTGAGGCACAGATAAGTTAAGTGACTTTCCCACAGTCACACAGCTGACAAGTGGCAGAGCTGGGATTCGAACCCATCTCTGACTCCCAAGCCCAGGCTCTTTCCACTGAGCCACCATCATGCGCCTCTCGTGGGCAGGATTGTGCCGAGCTCAGCTTGCTGGCTGGAGACCTCTGGGGCTTCCCAATACCTGTACCCCAAGATACACACTACCCCTTCTCCTCCATGGGACTCCATTACAATCCCCCAAAAGCCCAGCAATGAGTTGGGGTTCAGTAGCTGCACCTTTGTGGAGTAGACTGTAAGCTGGTTGTAAGCAAGAAATGTGTCTGTCTATTAGGCTCTACCAAGAACATAATACAGTGCTCTGCGATCAATAAATATGCCAGACCGAGCCAGAGCATCGCCAACACAAGTGCCGCTGTTGTAGCAGCAGAAGCTGAGGCACCAGCAGTAGTCATTCAGTACTTAGTAGATGCAGAGCACCCTACTGAGCACCTGGGAAAGTGAGTTACAAAGTGCAAATCTCTCCTTGAGTTGGAACCTAGTCTGCAGAATATTTTCAGATGATTTCTCCCCTGACTCGTCTTGGCTCTGACTTTAATGGTTGAAATTTATTTACGTTAAATGTCTGTCTCCCCTTCTAGACTGTAAGCTCATAGAAGGGAGGAAATTTGTCTGATAGTAAGGGCTGAATAAATACAATTGACTGATTGAAATGGGTGTCTTTAGCAATCGAGGTGTCTCACCCCCATCCTGCTCTTAGTACCGTGCTCTCTCAAATAGCATTTGAGAAACACTACTGCTGTGTTAATGCAATACTGCCACCCTTCACTCAATGTATTGATTTACTCTGTTTTTTTCCTTCTCGTACTGCCGATTCAAGCTTACCTTGGGTTCAGTGTGCACAACTTCATGTACCGACTTGGTATATGCCATTCCACCTGTGTGCAACTCAATGTCTGTCCTGTATAATGGAAGCTGCAGCGTGGCTCAGTGGAAAGAGCCCGGGCTTGGGAGTCAGAGGTCATGGGTTTGAATCCCGGCTCTGCCACTTGTCAGCTGTGTGACTGTGGGCAAGTCACTTCACTTCTCTGGGCCTCAGTTACCTCATCTGTAAAATGGGGATTAACTGTGAGCCTCATGTGGGACAACCTGATTACTCTGTATCTCACCCAGTGCTTAGAACAGTGCTCTGCACATAGTAAGTGCTTAACAAATACCAACCAACAAGCTTCATGAGAGCAGGGGCCATGTGGGCTATGCAGTGTTGAACTTTTTGAAGCACTTGTACCATGTTGTTCCAAAGCTGATGCTCCCCCCTCTAGATGATAAGCTTATTGGGGCAGGGCTTGCAGTGGTTGTATTGTTCTATTGTATTCTCCCAAAGGCTTAGTACCATTCTCTGCACATAGTAAGAGCTCAAATATGATTGACTGACTGTCTTAGATTGTAAGCTCCCAGTGAGCAGGGGCTGTGTCTCCTACACCCAACTTGCCCAAGAGAGTGCTTAATGAGGTGGGGTCTGACTCAAGTCAGACCAAACATGGGGTCAGATGCCTCAATCAGGCTCTACTGTGGGAGAGGGGAGGAGGGGCTGGGGTGAAGGACCAGCCTGGCACTTGGTAAATATTCAGGGCCTCGGCTGCAGGAGAAAAGGCAGAAGCCCATCTTTTTTCTGCCCCCTGGAGAAGTCTCCCAGACAATCCTGCTCAGAGGTAAGATCCTGGGGACTTGGGGGAGTGTGTTGGGGAGAAGGTCGGCAGGGTATAAGACTCTGGGGGAGAAACCCCGACTGCCTGGGGTGTCTTGCCATGCAGTGATAGTCAACCAGGGCCTCTTGTGCAGGGTGGGTGAGTGGCAGCTGCTCTGTCCTGTCTCTGCCTATCTCTTTTTGACTCCCTTGTGTGTGTGTGTGTGCTCTCTCCCTCTCTCACTCTCTTTTTCTCCTCCCCCCCCCAGGTGTGACTGTGCAGGGGACAGTCCACCTCCGGGGTGGGGATGCAGATGGGGCTGGGCACAGGTGGCAGCACCTCCTGGCCCAAGCAGGGGGGCAGAGCGAGATTGCCCTGAGACGTGACTGAGTGTATCCTTAGGGTCCAAGGAAGGAGCCTGAGCCCCAGATGCATCCTGGGAGCCCCAGCCCCTTGCTCCAACCCCACCTCCCAACGGACATGTTGATGTGGACGGTTAGTGTCATGCCCTACCTTGGGGCTCTTAGGGCTCTGTTTTGGGCAAGTGGGAGGAATCAAAGAATCAGTGACATTTGAGCACTTAAGTCTAGAGGACTAGACTATACTGTAGAGAGAGTGAAGAGATCCTTATTTCTTTTACATCTCAACACAATCCACTGCATCCTTATAGTCCACAAACTAGAGCAGTGATTGACCCCAACCTGGCCCAGTAATGACCCCTAAGCAGGGTCCTCTCAATATGTAACTTCCTACTCCCTGGGTGGAGGACTGGGCTCCCCACTGGAGACCCAGTCAACCCTTTTGCACCTCCTCCCCCCGCCCACCCCAACAGTAATGGGTTGGCACTCTTCCCCCAGGGTGGGCTAGAACACACCTCATCAGCCAATCACATCCATCCTCAGGAAGCCGCAGCACGGTCCCGAGCCAGACCACCTGGCCCTGTGGACAGTGGAGGACTGATTCACTATTCACTGGATGCCATGGACACTCAGATTGTGCCAGCCCCAGCGTGAGGGAATAGGTTGGCACCAGGCTGCTGCTCCCGGCCATCCCCCCAGCCTGCAACTGTGTATCCCCTCCTTCCAGACCATGCCATTTCCTTAGTGGTTCTAGGGTCAAACACTGCATTATGGGTGGCAAATCAGTCCCTTGCAACTCCAGGAAGGGATGGAGATGTGTGCAGGTGTTTGTCTCATGCATGAGAGCAAGGGCCGGGACCAGAGCAGGGTGAGAGGGGCTGTCCTTCTTTGGACGGGGAGAGGGTTATGGAAACAGGGGTCTGGAGTTCTGGACAGGTGCTCTGAGGATGGACCTCAAAAGTGGGTGTGAAGTCACCCCGGCCCCCTTAATTCTAAAGACAAGTTTGACTTCCTCCTGGCCTGGACCACTGGGAGTTATCTGCCCAGCTCTGGCTTCAAGAGTACAGACTCCTTTTCCTGCCCGAGGGGGGTGCCCCTGGGGGAGTGGGGTTTAGGGGCAGGAAGAGTCAAGGGTGTGTGTTTCTAGCTGTAAGCATGTGTGACTACCCTATGTCCTCCATCCCTCCTGGACTAGCAGAATGAAGGGGGCAGAGGACTAGCTGCAAATCCTAGAGTGGGAAGATGCAAAGTGGTTTCCCCCCATCCTATCAACAGAAATGGCATGCTCTGGCCTCCTCCTCTCCTCCTCCCCTCTCTGTCCCCTTGGCCGCCTGGGCTCTGTAAGCCCAAATGCATCTGTATGGAATAAAATGTATATGTTCTACCTCACTCCTGACTCTGGAAAGAAAAATCTTAGTTCTCTCTCTCACATGGCAGATAGTTGGAGAGATGAATTTTGGAGTCACTTATATTGATGTGATAGCCGAAGCTTTATCATCATCAGTCATTATCATTATTATTATGGTCTATTTTAAGGGTTAATCAGTGTTGCTTAGTGGATAGAGCCCGGGCCTGGGAGTCAGAAGGACTTGGGTTCTACTTCCATCTATGCCATTTGTGTGCTCTGTGACCTTGGGTAGTCACTTCACTTCTCTGTACCTCAGTAACGTCATCTGTAAAATGAGCATAAAGACTATGAGCCCCATGTGGGGCAAGGACTGTGTACAGCCTGATTAGTTTGTATCTACCTTAGCCCTTAGAACTGTGCCAGGCACATAGTAAGCGCTAAACAAATACCATTACAACCACAGTACTAAATGCTGTGGTAGATATGAGTTAATCCAGATGCATATTCCCTGCCCTCAGTGAGTTTAAAATGGCTGTGAGCTTCATGTTTGACATAGACTATGTCCAACCTGATCAGCTTGTATCTGCCCCTGCACTTAAAACAGTGCCTGTCACATAGGAAAGAGTTTAACCAATACCATTTTAAAATAAGGAGCATTCAGGATATGAGTAATTATAATGTAATGATGTTGGTATTTGTTAAGCGCTTACTATGTGCAGAGCACTGTTCTAAGCGCTGGGATATACAGGGTAATCAGGTTGTCCCACATGAGGCTCACAGTCTTCAATCCCCATTTTACAGATGAGGGAACTGAGGCACAGAGAAGTGAAGTGACTTGCCCACAGTCACACAGCCGACAAGTGGCAGAGCCGGGCTTCGAACCCGTGACCTCTGACTCCCAAGCCCGGACTCTTTCCACTGAGCCATGCTGCTGAGAGCCTTACTTCTCAGCGAAGAGAACTTCCAAATCATCCTGTTTTCCCCTACACACAGCTGGATAAGCTCTTTGTGGGCAGAGAGCATGACTACTAACTCTGTTGTGTTGTCCTTTCCTGTCCTGCACCCAGTAAGCATTCAATAAATATCATTTATTGACTCTAGATTGTCCCTCTGGACTGTAAGCTTGTTGTGGGCAGGGAACAGGTCTTTAAACTCTGTTCTATTGTCCTCTCCCAACCGCTTAGTCCAGTGCTCTGCACACAGTAAGAGCTCAATGAATTCCATCAATTGATGGATCAGTTAGTTAAAGCCTGAGGAAAGGGTGAGATGTTGGAGTCCCGAGGTGGAGCTCATCACAAATAGCCTGGACTAATTCATGAAAAGTCTATGCATCATCACCCGATAGCCTGCCCTGTGAACCTGATGCCCAAGGGCTTTTACTGATTGTCATGACTTGTTCTCTGCAGAGTCGGGGCCTGCATAACTTTAGAAGTCTGAAGTTTCCCCACCCTTGCTTTCAGCAGGAGTATCCAAAGCAACAGAATCGAATTACCTGGCAGCCTGCTAAGTGCAGTTCAGTGGGAAATTAGCTGGCACAATTCATTAGCTGGTTAGAGGGTAATCTATCAACAGTCATCTGTCAGTTTCTCTTAGAAAGGATTGCACCCACCTACTGCTTGCCCTGTTTCCAAGAGGTCTGGGGGTGTGGGAATTATTAAAAAATCTGGGGTGGGTTTTAGAACTCTGTAGAATCACTGTTCCTCAAGCTGAGCTGTTCTGTGGGGATGGGAGGGGTGATCCAGGGAGGAGGAGGAGGGAGATGGGAAGGAGGAGCCACGTGCCAGAGATGGGGTAGCGGGGAGGATCGTCTGTTGGCCCTCGGCCTGCTAGGGAAAGCCAACTGAGGCTGACTCTCCCGGGGCCAAGCTAACATTGGCTTGAAAGCCCTCAATACCCTTGCCTCCTCTTACCTCACCTCACTGCTCTCGTACTCCAAACCAGCCCTCACACTTTGCTCCTCTAATGCTTACCTTCTCACTCTACCTTGACTTTTGTCTATCTCACCACCAACCTCTTGCCCACATCCTGTATCTGGCCTGGAACACCCTACCACCTCACATCCGGCGGACAATTAGTCTCCCCCTCACACATCCAATCCATTACCAAAACCTGCAGGTCTCACCTGCACAATATCACCAAGATCCGCCCTTTCCTCTCCATGCAAACCGCTTCCTTGCTGGTACAATCTTTCATCATATTCCAACTGGATTACTGCATCGGCCTCCTTTCTGAACTCCCATCCTCCAGTTCCTCTGCACTTGAGTCTATACTTCACTCTGCTGCCCAGATTATCTTGCTTCAGAAATGCTCTGGGCATGTCACTCCCCTCCTCAAAAATCTCTAGTCGTTTGCCTATCAACCTTTGCTTAAGCAAAAATTCCTCACTATTGGCTTCAAAGCTCTCCATCACCTTGCCCCCTCCTACCTCATCTCCCTTCTCTCCGTCTACAGCCCACCCCACACACTCCGCTCCTCTGCCACTAACCTCCTCACTGTGCCTCGTTCTCGCCTGTCCCGCCGTGGACCCCTGGCCCCCGTCTTATCCTGTGGCCTGGATTACCCTTCCTCCTCACATCTGCCAAACTGCAGAAGCAGCGTGGCTCAGTGGAAAGAGCCCAAACGTGGGAGTCTGAGGTCATGGGTTCGAATGGCGCCTCCGCCATTTGTCAGCTGTGTGACTTTGGGCAAGTCACTTAACTTCTCTGTGCCTGTTACCTCATCTGAAAAATGGGGATTAAAACTGCAAGCCCCACGTGGGATAACCTGATTGCCTTGTATCCCCCCAGTGTTTAGAACAGTGCTCTGCACATAGTAAGCGCTTAACAAATACTACCATTATTATTATTATTATCTCTCTTCCCCCTCTTTAAAGCCCTACTGAGAGCTCACTTCCTCCAGGAGGCCTTCCCAGACTGAACCCCCACTCTTTCCTCTGCTACTCCTCCCCTCCCCATCACCCCTACTCCCTCCCTCTGCTCTAATAATGTTGGCATTTGTTAAACGCTTACTTTGTGCCGAGCACTGTTCTAAGCACTGGGGTAGACACAGGGGAATCAGGTTGTCCCACGTGGGGCTCACGGTCTTAATCCCCATTTTACAGATGAGGTCACTGAGGCACCGAGAAGTTAAGTGACTTGCCCAAAGTCACACAGCTGACAAGTGGCCGAGCTGGGATTTGAACCCATGCTCACCCTGGCTCCACCACTTGTCTGCTGTGTGACCATCTGACCCCCTTGTCTCTTCCCTCCCCATCCTGACTCTCCCCCCAGTGACCCAGCATGGACCATCCAACACCTCTGACTCTCCCTTCTCCATCAATCTCTGTGTCTCAGTTTCCTCAGCATGACTCAGTGGAAAGAGCACGGGCTTGGGAGTCAGAGGTCATGGGTTCGAATCCCTGCTCTGCCACTTGTCAGCCATGTGACTGTGGGCAAGTCACTTAATTTCTCTGTGCCTCAGCTACCTCATCTGTAAAATGGGGATTAAGACTGTGAGCCTCACATGAGACAACCTGATTATCCTGTATCTACCATAGCGCTTAGAACTGTGCTCTGCATATCGAAAGCACTTAACAAATACCAACATCATTATTATTATTATTATTATTATTAAAATGGTGATTAAGACTGTGAGCTCACTGTGGGACAGGGACTGTGTCCAACCTGATTATCTTGTATTTACTCCAGCGGTTAGTACAGTGCCTTGCACATACTAAGCGCTTAACAAAAACCACAGTTGTTGTTATTACTATCCGGGAAGTCAAATTGGGTCATTCTGTGGGCAATTGATCAGAGTAGGTGTTGTTTTCCTTTCTCTTGACACTTGTTTGTTTTTTTTAAAATTTTTTAAATTTTAACTGTTTTAATTGTATTTGTTAGGACTTGGCTCTTTGTGCTAGGCCATGCTGTTTATATATGAATTGCCTTCAAGCAATGCGTTCACTAGTGCAAATGGATCCCAGCCAGAATGCCAGATTACTCAATCAATGGATCAGTGCTCTTTATTGAGCCCTTACTCTGTGCAGAGCACTGTACTAACTTTTTATAACATTTAAGCACCTACTATGTGCTAAGCACTCTGCTGAGCTATGAGGTAGACAAAAGATGCAGAGAAGCAGTATGGCTTATTGGAAAGAGCCCAGCCATGGAAGTCAGAGGACCAGGGTTCTAATCCCAGCTCTGCCACTTGTCTGCTTTATGGCCTTAGGCAAGTCACTTCACTCTTCTGTGCCTCAGTTACCTCTTCTGTGAAATGGGGATTAAGACTGTGAGCTCCATGTGGGACAGGGCCTATATCTAACCCGCTTAGCTTTTATCTACCCCAGTGCTTAGTGGAGAAGCAGTGTGGCTCAGTGGAAAGATCCCGGGCCTGGGAGTCAGAGGTCATGGCTTCGAATCCTGACTCTGCCACTTGTCAGCTGTGTGACTGTGGGCAAGTCACTTAACTTCTCTGTGCCTCAGTTACCTCATCTGTAAAATGGGGATTAACTGTGAGCCTCACGTGAGACAACCTGATTGCTCTGTATCTACCCCAGCGCTTAGAACAGTGCTCTGCACATAGTAAGTGCTTAACAAATACCAACATCATTATTATTATTATTACAGTGACCGGCACGTAGTAAGTGCTTAACAAATACCATTAAAAAAAAAAGTTGAGGGGGCTCCCTGCCCTGCCTTCTGCTCAGTCTCCATGTCTGTGACCAGAAAACTTTCATTCTGCTTTCCCAGCTTTTCTGTCTCCTTTTCAGCTCACTTGACTTGTCATGAGCACACATGCACCGCCTCCCCCACCCCGCCCTCGAATTAAGGCTCCTAGACCTTGAAAACATTCTTTTGCTTTAGCTTCCAGGTCATCTTTCAGCTTTCTGAAAGAAAACCAACTTTATTCCGGAAGTCATGTGCAGCCGTTTATTTTCCCCAGTGGGTAATGTCACACGCACATCATAAGGGTCCAGCCGTTTGAAGGAAGCAGTGGCACTCCCAGCCTGTTTATGCTGAAACTGCAGAACAAGAGTCACAGTGGACTTTGCTTAGAATGAGCCCCCAAAAACCACCAGCATTTCCGCTCACTTGTCTCCGTGGGTTTGTTAAGCATTTACTAGGTATGGAGCATGGTAGTAACTCTCTTGTCTGTACTCCCCCAAGCACTTAGTACAATGTGCACTGAATAAATACCACTGGTTGATTGACTTATGCATTCTCTGGCCTTAAGGTGTCATCTCTATCCTAATCCTCCTTGACCGCTCAGCTGCCTTTGACACTGTAGACCATCCCCTTCTCCTCCACACCTTATCTCACCTTGGCTTCACAGACTCCGTCCTCTGCTGGTACTCCTCTTATCTTTCTGGCCGTTCATTCTTGGACTCCTTCGCAGGCTCCTCCTCCCCCTCCCATCCTCTAACTGTAGGAGTTCCTCAAGGGTCAGTTCTTGGCCCTCTTCTGTTCTCCATCTACACTCACTCCCTCGGTGAACTCATTCGCTCTCACGGCTTCAACTATCATCTCTATGCAGATGACACACAAATCTACATCTCTGCCCCTGTCCTCTCCCCCTCCCTCAGGCTCGTATCTCCTCCTGCCTCCAGGATGTCTCTACCTGGATGTCTGCCCGCCCCTAAAACTCAGCATGTCCAAAACTGAGCTCCTTATCTTCCCTCCCAAGCCCCGTCCTCTTCCTGACTTCCCTATCACTGTGAATGGTACGACCATCCTTCCCGTCTCTCAAGCCCGCAACCTTGGTGTTATCTTTGACTCAGCTCTCTCATTCAGCCCACACATCCAATCCGTCACCAAGACCTGCCAGTCTCACCTTTCCTAATATCGCCAAGATCCGCCCTTTCCTCTACACCCAAACGGCTATCTTACTGGTACAGGCTCTCATAATATCCCGGCTGGATTATTGGGTCAGGCTTTTCTCTGATCTCCCTTCCTCCCATCTCTCCCCGATTCACTCTATTCTTCATTCCGCTGCCCGGCTCATCTTCCTGTAGAAACGCTCTGGGCATGTCACTCCCCTTCTTAAGACCCTCCAGTGGTTGCCTATCAACTTCCACACGAAACAAAAACTTCTCACTCTAGGCTTCAAGGCTCTCCATCACCTTGTCCCCTCCTACCTCTCCTCCCTTCTCTCTTTCTTCTGCCCACCCCGTAGGCTTCGCTCCTCCGCCGCCCACCTCCTCACCGTCCCCCGTTCTCGCCTATCCCGCCGTCGACCCCTGGGCCACGTCCTCCCACTGTCCTGGAATGCCCTCCCTCCTCACCTCCGCCAAACTAATTCTCTTCCCCTCTTCAAAGCCCTACTGAGAGCTCACCTCCTCCAAGAGGCCTTCCCAGTCTGAGCTTCCCCTTTTCCCTCTGCTCCCTCTGCTGCCTCTCTGCCCCCCCACCTCCCCTCAGCTAAGCCCCTTTTCCCCCCCTTTCCCTCTGCTCCTCCCCCTCTCCCTTCCCCTCAGCACTGTGCTCATCCGCTCATTTGTATATATTTTTATTACCCTATTTATTTTGTTTAAGAGATGTACATGTCCTTGATTCTATTTATTGCTATTGTTTTTGTCTGCCTGTCTCCCCCGAGACTGTAAGCCTGTCAATGGGCAGTGATTATCTCTATCTGTTGCCGAATTGTACATTCCAAGCGCTTAGTACAATGCTCTGCACATAGTAAGCGCTCAATAAATACTACTGAATGAATGAATCTCCAACTGTCTGCTCCTTAGCTTTTTCCTTGCTGACAGAAGAGGGGGAGAGGGAGGGAATAGGAAAGCAGGGAGGGGAGAAGGGAAAAGGATGGGGGAAAATGGGAGGGGGGAGAGAGGCTGTGAAGGGGGAAAGGGAGAAGAGAGCAGGGGAGGAGGAAAACTGTAAGCTCACTGAGGGCAGGGATCATGTCTCTCAGCTCTAACAATTATTATTATCCGGGAAGTCCGATTTGGCCATTCTGTAGGGAATTGATCAGCGTAGGTGCTGTTCTCATTTCTCTTGCCACCTGTTTTTTTGTTGTGTTGTTTTGTTTTTTTTTTAAACAGATCACTTCACTCTTCTGTGCTTCAGTTACCTCTTCTGTGAAATGGGGATTACTGTGTGCAGAATACTATACTAAACATTTGGGAATCACATTCTCTGCCCACGAGGAGTTTACAAGTCCTCACCAATGTTCTGCCCCAGTGATAATAACTGCTCTATTTGTTAAGTATTTACTATGTGCCCAGTACTGTAGTAAGCCCTGGGATCGATTCAAGATAATCAGTTTGGACCCAGTCCCTGTCCCACAACACACAGTCTAAGGGGGAAGGAAAACAGGGATTTAATCCCCATTTTGCCGATGGGGAAAATGAGGACCAGAGAAGTTAAGTGAATTGCCTGAGGTCACACAGTAGGCAAGTGGCAGATCTGGGGTTAGAACCCAGGTCCTCTGGCTCCTAGGCGTGTACTCTTTCCAATAGTCCAAACCACTCCCCACTGTCTTCTATTGTGACCTCCTATCTAAAGGAGATCGGGAAGCAGAGTTGCCTAGTGGAAAGTGCCATGGCCTGGGATTCAGAAGATGCGCGTTCAAATTCACTTATTCAACCGTGTTACTTATTCAATCGTGCTTACTGTGTGCAGAGCACTGTACTAAGTGCTTGGGAGAGGACAATAGAACAATAGACACATTCCCTGCCTACAGCGAGCTCACAGCCTAGAGGGGAGTGCTTAACTAATACCACAGTTATTTTTAACCCCTGCTCCTCCACGTTCCTGCTATGTGACCATGGGCAAATCACTACTCTGGGTCTCAGTTTCTTCAGCTGTAAAATGGGGACCTATCTTGTGTCCCTCATGTGGGACTTATATCTACCTCAGCAGCGCTTAGTACAGTGCCTGGCACATAGTAAGCACTTAAATGCCATAATTGTTATTATTACATTGCTTGACACACAGTAAGCCCTTAACACATACCACTATGATTGTTATTATTATCATTAGCACATCTTCTCCCATCCTTAAAGCATCCTGAAACCCCTCCTCCTCCTCGTCCTCCAGGAAGCCTTTTTTGATAAACTCCCAATAGCTCTATTAACATTTCAGTATGTTACCCTAACTCTTGCACGTAGGTCTATACTGGTATATAGATTGGTGGAATATGATAGTCTACTCGTACTGCTCACTTTTTCACTGGCCATCTCTCCCTCCTCACTTCTGCTCCTCCTCTTGTTGAATCCTTTGTGTCTCCTCTGTGACAATGTGGTGACCTTTCCTACATTGAATCATAATAGATCATTGTGCTACTGAAATGCTTATTATGAGCCAAGCACTGTCCTGAGCACCTGGGAAGAGACTGAATAATCAGGTGGGCCACAGTCCCTTACTTGTCTGCTGTATGACCTTGGGCAAATCATTTAACTTCCCTGTGCCTCAGTTACCTCATCTGTGAAGTGGGGGTGAAGACTGAGAGTCCCATGTGGGACATGGACTATGTCCAATTTCATTATCTTGTTTTCTATCCCAGTGTTTAGCACAGTCCCTGGCATGTAATTAAGTGCTTAACAAATACCATAAAAAAGGGAGAACACATTTCCTGCCCACAATGAGTTTACAGTCTAGAATGGGGGAGACAGACATTAATATAAGGAAAATTACAGATGTGCCCATAAGTGCTGTGGGACTGGGAGAGAGGAAGAATAAAGGGAGCAAGCAAGTCAGAGTGAGGCAGAAGGGAGCAGGAGAAGAGGAAAAGAGGGCTGAGTCTGGAAAGGGCTTTTGGAGGAGATGGGCCTTCAATAAGGCTTGGAAGTCGATGGAGATACCGAGGGGAGTTTTGAACACCAGAGACTCCCCATGATGTTTCGGGAACAGATTTTTTGTTGATGATCCTCTTCCTTTTGCACTATTAGCTCATGTCTGCCTCAAGAACCCTGCTTCAGAAGTCCCCTCTCCTGGGCTCAGCAGTGAGTCTCCTGACTCCCTAAGAAAGGAAAAAAACTCTTCCCTGGCCCCTGGCAGCTGCAGTAGACACAGCAGAGAAGGGATTTGGGGAGGAGTCGTCCCATGTAGCAGTGGGAAAGGGAAGCAACAGGGCCTAGGGGATGGAGCCCAGGCCTGGGAGTCAGAAGTACTCGGGTTCCCATCCCAGCTCTGCAGCTTGTCTGCTGGGTGACCTCAGATGAGTCTCTTAATTTCTCTGTGCCTCAGTTCCTTCATCTGTCAAACTGGGATGAAGACTGTGAGCCCCTCATAGGAAATGGACTGTATCCAACCCGATTAACTTGTATCTACCCCAGCGTCTAGTACGGTGCCTGGCACATAGTAAGCCCTTAACAATAGATAGCACCTCTATTTTTTCCTTCTTTAATTTTTTTTTTCAAGGGCACAAAGAGTTGACATGGGTCCGTGGGCTTAGACTCAGCAAAGCAGGATTAATCTCTCTTCTTTTCCTTCTTTCCACAGAAAATCACCAAGCGGGTCTTGGGAAGAAAGGCCATGAGGAAGTGATGACAAGGAACAATCCTTCTGGGCTCCAAAGGGATATTTATTCCTGGGATCCAGCACTGATCTGGTTGTGGGGGGGACCAGTCTGTGTTTTTATGAGCCGCATGGATGTGTGTTTCAGGAGATTCGCTTTGCCTATTTTAATCTAGACAGGGATAGATTTGATGTAATAATCAAGGAGGGTCAGGTTGGAGGGGGGAAGTACGAGGAGGGAAAGGATGACATCGTTTCTTTTGTGTCGGGTTGGTCATGGTAATTCTTTCTTCTTCCCAGCCTTAAACTGAACCTTCTTTTGTATGTTTTCATACTTCTAGAAAAGAAATTAAACACCTTTTGACTGACATGGAGACAAGAAAAGAAACTATCGCTTCCTCCCCATCCTGATATGTGTGTCCCACACCACCAAGGAAGTGCCAGGGTAAGCCTAGGCCCCGGCGGCTTCAGGTACGGGCTCCCCCCAGGGGAAATGGGGAATCCGGTGCCATCCTGCCGACTCAGGGACCTCACTCTCAGCAGTCGAGCCAGACAGGGACCAGCCTAAGAGGGTGCTCGAAACCCAACCGGCCTCTCGTTACTGGCTCAGGGCCTTCACTTTTATTCATTCATTCAGTCAGTCATATTTATTAAGGACTTACTTTGTGCAGAGCCCTGTACTAAGTGCTTGGGAAAGCACAGTACAATATAGAGTGACAATCCCTGCCCACAATGAGCTCACAGTCTGGGGGCAGGGGCAGGGTGGGGATGGGGGAGACAGACATCCATACAAATGAACAGACATCAACAGAAATAAATAAAATTCCAGAAATATATATATAAGTGCTGGGAGGCTGGGGGAAGGGGGAAGAGTAAAGGGAGCAAGTCAAGGCAACAGAAGGGAGTGGTAGATGAGGAAGAGTGGGGCTTAGTCTGGGAAGGACTCATGGAAGGAGATGTGCCTTCAGTAAGGCTTTGAAGTGGGGGTAGAGAAATTTTCTGGTGGATTTGAGGAAGGATGGTGCTCCAGGCCAGAGGTAGGACATGCGCCAGGGGTCATTGGTGAGGCTGGCAAGATGGAGGCACAGTGAGAAGGTTAGCACCAGAGGAGTGAAGTGTTCAAGTTGGGTTGTAACAGAGAAGCGGGATGAGGTAGGAGGGGGCAAGGTGATGGAGTGCTTTAACACCAATGGTGAGGAGTTTTTATTTGATACAGAGATGGATAGTCAACCATTAGAGATATTTGAGGAGGGGGTTGACATATCCTGATGATTTCTGTAGAAAGGTGATCCGGGCATCGGAATGAAGTGGGGACTGGAGTGGGGAGAGGCAGGAGGTTGGGAGATCAGCAAGGAGGCTGATGCAGCAATCTAGGCTGGTTAGGATGAGTGACTGTATTAACGTGGTAGCAGTTTGGATGGAGAGGAAAGGGCAGAATTTAGCAATGTTGTGAAGGTGGGACCGACAGGATTTGGTGACGGATCGAATGTGTTGGTTGAATGAGAGAGCGGAGTCAAGGATAACACCATGGATACAGGCTGGGGAGATGGGAAGGACGGTGGTGCCATCTACAGTGAGGGGAAAGTCCGGGAGAGGACTTTCTGCTTCCTGTTTCTGCTACTATGAGCAGATTGTGTCCCAGGAAAGAAATGTCTTTTTAAATATTTTTTAATGGTATTTGTAAAGCACTTACCTATGGCACAGGCAGTGTTCTAAGTGCTGGACTAGATATAAGCTAATTGGGTTGGACACAGTCCCTATCCCAAGTGGGGCTCACGGTTTTAAGTCCCGTTTTCCAGATGAAGGAACTGAGGCCCAGAGAAGTGAAGTGGCTTACCCAGGTCACAGAGCAGACAAGCAGCAGAACTGGGATTAGAATCCAGGTCACTGGAACTCCCGGGCCCCTGCTCTTTCCACTAGGTCATGCTGCTTCTCAATACTTGGTGCATAGTATGCGCTTAACCAATACCACAATTAACAATCATTCCAAGTATTATTATTATTATTATGATAATTCCTACCAGAGAAGTATAGGATTGTTTCCCCCATTTACCCTCCAAAAACTGATCTTCGTGGGTGGGAGAGATGGTATTTGTTAAACGCTCACTATGTATCAAGCACTCTTCTAAGCACTGGAGTTGATACGAGCTAGTTAAGTTGGACACAATCCCCGTCCCACGTGGGGCTCACAGCCTTCATTTCCATCTTCCAAATGAAGTTAAGTAAAGAGAAATGAAGTGTTGTCCAGCATCACCCAGCAGACAGGTGGCAAAGCTGGAATTAGAACCCAGGTCCTTCTGCCTCAAAGGCCTGTGCTTTTTCCACGAGGCCATGCTGCTTCTCAGTCCTTGGCACAGAGTAAGCACTTAACAAATACCCCAGTTATTAATAATGACAATTGTTATTACAAGAGACATACAAGACAGTTTCTCCCACTTACCCTCAAAAAACCTAGCTTAGTGGGTGGAAGAGATGAATAAACAAGACGAAAGTTACAAAGACAAAGTCTCCTGTTGAAGATGGAAGGTGACCCTCAGCCCTGTGACTTTGAACATGAGAACCCGTGGGGGAGTTGATAATGGAGAGTGTTGGTGCCTTGCATGGTGCCATGTACACTCCCTTGGTCCTTCCAGGAGGCATCTTCTCACTGGGGCATGGAAGAGGAGGAGGAGGAGGAGAAGGGGGAGAAGAAAGAAGAAGAGGAGGGGTAGGGTTGGGGGAGGAGGAGGACTATTAAGCATCTCTGTCTCCCGTGTGCAGAGAGAGCATCATGCCAAGTGCTGGGAAAGAATTCCCAGGTAAGAACTGAGGGGAGCCTTAATAATAATTATAGCACTTGTTAAGTGCCTAATATGTGACAAGCACTGATAATAATAAGGTTGGTATTTGGTAAGTGCTTACTATGTGCAGAGCACTGTTCTAAGTGCTGGGGTAGATACAGGACAATCAGGTTGTCCCACGTGAGGCTCACAGTCTTAATCCCCATTTTACACATGAAGTAACTGAGGCACAGAGAAGTTAAGTGACTTGCCTACAGTCACACAGCTGACAAGTGGCAGAGCTGGGATTCGAACCCATGATCTCTGACTCCCAAGCCCGTGCTCTCTCCACTGAGCCACGCTGCTTCCCAAGCACTATGGTAAGTGCTGGAGTTGAGTCAAGTCCCTGTCTCATGTGGGGCTCATACTCTTAATCCCCATTTTACAGATGAGGTAACTGAGGCAAGGAAGTTAAGTGACATGGTGTAGTGGCTAGAGCATGGGCCTGGGAGTCAGAAGGTCATGAGATCTAATCCCACCTCCACCACCTATGGGCTGTGTGGCCTTGGGCAAGCCACTTCATTTCTCTGTGCCTCAGTTACCTCATCAGTAAAATGGGGATGAAGAATGTGAGTCCTGTGGGGGACACGGACTGTGTCCAACTGGATTTTCTTGTATCCACTCCAGCGCTTAGTAAGGTGCCTGGCACATAGTAAGTGCTTCCCAGATACCATTATTGTGATTCTTTTCATTACTACCCAAGCAGCAGACATGTGATGGAGCCCGGATTAGAACCAGGTCCTTCAGACTACCGGGCCCATGCTCTATCCGCTAAACCAGGCTTTAGCTGCCATCTCTATGTGAATGATTTCCAAATCTACCTCTCCAGCCCGGGCCTCTCTTTCCTTTTAAGTGTTTACTATGTGCCAGGCACTGTACTAAGCCCTGGGGTAGAAACAGGCTAATTGGGTTGGGCACATTCCCTGTCCCACTCCATTTTACAGATGAGGTCACTGAGTCCCAAAGAAGTGAAGTGATTTGCCCAAGGTCATACAGCATACGAGTGGCAGAGCTGGGATTTCAGCTCATGTCCTTTTGACTTCCGGGCCTGTGCTCTATCCAGTAGGCCAAGTTGCCTCACATTTCCTCCTGCCTTCCTGTGAGCTCGTCCTCTACTCTGTGAACAGGGAATGTGTCTGTTTGTTCTTGTATTGCAGTCTCCCAAGTGCTTAGTACAGTGCTTTGAACACAGAAAGGGCTCAATAAATACAATCGAATGATTGAATGAATGACATCTCTGCTCGGATGTACTGCCGACACCTCAAATTTAGTACATCCAAAATAGAATGCCTCATATTCCCACCCAAACACTCCTCTTCCAAATCCTTTCCCGTCACTGTAGACCACGCCACCATCCTCCCTGCCCCTCAAGCCTGTAACCTTGGCATTATGCTCAGAACATCCCTCATTCGGTAACCTTGGCCTTATCCTCACTCATCCTTCATTTAACCTGCATATTCAACCTATAACCAAATCCTGGAAGTTTTATCTTTACATTTCTAAAATCCACCCTTTCCTCTCCATCCAAACTGCTACCCCACAGATCCAAGCACTTCTCCTATCCCGAAGGGATGGGAGTTTGTCTGGATGTAGTGGATAGAGCACGGGCCTGGAGGTCAGATGGTCATGGGTTCTAATCCTAGCTCTGCCCATCTGCTGCAAAGACTTGGGCAAATCACTTCACTGCTCTGTGCTTCAGGTCCCTCATCTGGAAAATGGGAGCTGAGACTGTGAGCCTTATGTGGACAGGAACTGTGTCCAACCTTCTTTGCTTGTATCCAACCCAGTGCTTAGTAGAGTGCCTGGCACACAGTCAGTGCTTGGCAAATACCATAAAAATAATAATTATTATTATGAACAGTAATGGGCTCATAATCCAGGACCACACCAGACACCGGGCCTATTCCCTCCCCTCGAATCTCCCCCATCCCCCTTCCCTCAATCAAATACTTCGCCTCCCTGAACACCAGCCATTGGTCCTATTTCACCTCCAGGTAGGACCTTGGGAGCACATTCTTCTTAGACTGATCAAAGGTCACAGGTCCAAGTGCGGAGATGATGCAGAAGGGAGCAGAAGATGCAGCTGGGGAAAAGAGGGCTTAATTGGGGAATGCCTCTTGGAGGAGACGTGACTTTGGAAGGTGGGGAGAGTAGCAGCCCGGTGTAGATGGAGGGGGAAGGAATTCCAGGTCAGAGGGAGGATGTGGGAAGGAGGTAGGTGGCAAGATAGATGAGATTGAGGCAGTGAGCAGGGTAGCACTAGAGGAGCAAAGTGCACAGGCTGCTTTGAAGTAGGAAATCAGTGAGGCGAGGTAGGAGAGGGCAAGTCAACTGAAAGCATTAAAGCCAAGGGTAAGGAGTTTCTGTTTGATCCCCATTGTACAGATAAGGTGACTGAGGCACAGAGAACGTAAGTGACCTGCCCAAGATCACACAGACAAGTGGTAGAGCCAGGATGTGAACCCAGGACCTCCGACTCCTGGGTCCGAGTTCTTACCATTATGCCACGTTGCTTCTTATTCTTAAGCCTGTCTTCCTGTGGAAATGGATTCCACACATTTACCATGGAGGAGGGTAGTAATATAATAATAATGGTACTTGTTAAACCCTTACTATGTACCAAACACTGTTCTAAGGTCTGGGGTTAGAGACAAGTTAAGCAGATTGGACACAGTCCCTGTCCCACATGGGGCTCCCAGTCTTAAACTCCATTTTCCAGATGAGGCTCAAAGAAGTTAAGCGATTTGCCCAAGATCACATAGCTGTCACCCAGGACCGTGCTCTATCCACTACGGCACTATTTCCTTGGACAGACAGAACTCATCTCTGGGCCTAGGCTAATTTCTAGAATAGAGTAAGAAGTTTGGGTTATGATAGTTGTGGTATTTGTGGCACGTGCTAAACTAGGGTAGAGAGGAAATAATTAGGTCCCACATGGGGCTCACAGTTCAAAACCAGTCTTGAATTCCCATTTTGCAGATGAGCGACCGGAGGTGCCGAGAAGTGAAGTGACATGTCCAAGGTCACACAGCAGACAAGTGGCGGAGCTGAGATTAGAACCCAGTGCTCTGCACACAGTAAATCCTCAATAAATAGGACCGCTTGACTGGTTGTTCTTTACATTAGGCCACACCCTATTTTTCACATACTGGTGAAAAATCAATCAAAGGTGTTTACTGAACGCTTACTCGGTACAGAGCACTGTACTAAGCACTTGGGGGAGTACAGTAGAATAGAATTAGCAAAGATTTTCCCTGCCCATAAGGAGCTCACAGTCTGGAGTCTAAAAGACCAGCTTTTTGATTTTCCTATTTCCTGCTTATTAGAACTTGGATATTTTTGGCTTCATAAATGTGACAAATGTGAGGCCGGGGAAAGAAATGAGAAGGTTTGCGGTAGGAACTGGGATTTTGAGGTTTTACTGCTGCTTGGTTTGTTCCCTAGCGGATAGTGCATGGGCCTGGGTGCCAGGAGGACCAGGCTTCTGATCCCGGCTCTGCCACTTGTCTGTCGTTTATTTATTTCTAGGAATGTTTGTCTGCCCCTCTAGACTATAAACTCATTGTGGGCAGAGAATGTGTCTGTTAGATTGTTATACTGTACTCTCCCAAGGGCTTAGGGCAATGTTCTGCAACTATTAAGTGCTCTGTAAATATGATTGACTATGGGGGACATTAGGCAAGTCACTTCACTTCTCTGGGCCTCAGTGACCTTATCTGTAAAATGG
Organism: Ornithorhynchus anatinus; assembly: GCF_004115215.2. Classification (NCBI taxonomy): domain Eukaryota; kingdom Metazoa; phylum Chordata; class Mammalia; order Monotremata; family Ornithorhynchidae; genus Ornithorhynchus; species Ornithorhynchus anatinus. The sequence goes on from NW_024396849.1 coordinate 44,413, forward strand.
GGATTAAGACTGTGAGCCCCGTGGGGCACATGGACTGTGTCAAACCTGATTACCTTGTGTGTACCTCAGTGCTTAGAACAGTGCCTGCCTGGGACATAGTAAGTGCTTAACAAATACCATTCATTACATTCATTCAATCATATTTATTAAATTTTTCCTGTGTGCAGAGCACTGTACTAATTGCTTTGGAGAGTCCATACTACGGTGGGCAGACATGTTCCCTGCCTACCTCCTACTTAGAGTACGCCCCAAGTGGGACACAGACTTGGTTTAACTGTTATCACTATTATGGTTATCATCATCATCATCGTCACTATCATTATGAGCCCCATCCGTCTAGGGACTGTGTTGGACCTGATTATCAGATGGATACAGTGCTTGTCCCAGAGCCTAAGAAAGAGAGAAAACAGGTATTGAATCCCGTTTCACAGATGAGGGAACAAAGACTCAGCTAAGTGAGGTGTTGAGAATAGGATTTGTTAAGCACTTAATATGTGTCAAGCATTGTTCTAAGGGCCTGGGTAGGTGACAAGCTCATCCAGTTGGACACTTCCCTGTCCCACATGGGTATCTCAATCTTAATCTCCATTTTACAGATGAGGGTACTGAGGCACAGAGCAGTGAAGTGACTTGTCCCAGCAGCGGATGAGTGGAGCTGGGATTAAAACCCAGAAGCCCTGACTCACAACCCTGCATTCCTTCCACAAGGCTGACTTTTGGATATATTGCTAGGGATTTTATGGGTAGACTTGTAAGTCTTTACTTATCCTCCAGAGATTTTATTATACACCTCGATCACCCCAAGCCAAATCAACCTCCTCACCGTCCCCCATTCTCGCCTATCCCACCATCGACCCCTGGGCCACGTCCTCCCGTTGTCCTGGAATGCCCTCCCTCCTCACCTCCGCCAAACTAATTCTCTTCCCCTCTTCAAAACCCTACTTAGAGCTCACCTCCTCCAAGAGGCCTTCCCAGTCTGAGCTTCCCCTTTTCCCTCTGCTCCCTCTGCTGCCTCTCTGCCCCCCCCACCTCCCCTCAGGTAAGCCCCCTTCCCCCCGCTCTTTCCCTCTGCTCCTCCCGCTCTCCCTTCCCCTCCCTTCAGCACTGTGCTCGTCCGCTCATTTGTATATATTTTTATTACCCTATTTATTTTGTTAAAGAGATGTACATGTCCTTGATTCTATTTATTGCTATTGTTTTTGTCTGCCTGTCTCCCCCGATTAGACTGTAAGCCTGTCAATGGGCAGTGATTATCTCCATCTGTTGCCGAATTGTACATTCCAAGCGCTTAGTGCAATGCTCTGCACAGAGCAAGCACTCAATAAATACTATTGAATGAATGGATGAACCCCGAATTACTCCGGTCAAATCATCATGGAGGTTAAATTATAAATGGGCATTAATTTATGATTGATCTCCATTTTACAGATGGGATGACTGAGGCCCAGAGAAGTTAAGTGACTTATCCAAGGTTACCCAGCAGACCAGCGACAAAGCTGGAATTAGAATTTAGGTCCTTCTGACTTCCAGGCCTGGACTCTAGCCACTAGACCTCCCTGCTTCTCCTGGTAGAGTATTCCCCTTCCTCCCTCTAACCCCAGGCCAGACTAGGCATGGAGCTCAGTTCCTCTTCAGCCTTGCTTCCTCTCTCTTTTTTTCTTTTTCTTTGAAATGACATTTCTTAAGCACTTACTCTTTGTCTAAGCCCTGGAGTAGCTACAAGCTAATCAGGTAGGACAGTCAGTCAGTTGCATTTATTGAGTGCTTACTGATGATGATGGTATTTAAGTGCTTATTATGTGCAAGGCACTGTTCTAAGTGCTGGGGGGGCGGCGGATACAAGGTGGTCAGCTTGTCCTGCTTGGGGCTCACAGTCTTAATCCCCACTTTACAGATGAGGGAACTGAGGCACAGAGAAGTGAAGTGACTTCTTCAAAGTCACACAGCTGACAAGTGGCAGAGCTGGGATTAGAACCCATGACCTCTGACTCCCAGGCCCGTGCTCTTTCCACTGAGCCACGCATGCGGAGCGCTGTACTGAACACTTGGGAGGCCTTCCCCGACTAAGCCCTCCTTTCCTCTTCTCCCTTTATGTGTCACCTTGACTTGCTCCCTTTATTCATCTCCCCAGCCCAGCCCCACAGCACGTATATCCATATTTGTCATTTATTGATTTCTATTATTGTCTGGCTTCCCCTTTAGTCTGTAAGCTCATTGTGGGTAGGGAATCTGTCCATTCATTGTTCTCTTGTACTCTCCCAAGCATTTAGTCCAGTGCTCTGCACACAGTAAACAGTCAGTAAATATGATTGACTGACTCTTCAGCCTGGCTCCCTCCTTCTTTTTTTTTCCTTTTAAATGACATTAATTAGGTGCTTACTCTGTGTCAAGCACTGCTCTAAGCCCTGCAGTAGCTGCAGGTTAATCAGGGTGGGCACAGTCCCTTGTTGACCATGGGGCAACATGGGCAACAGTCTTCATCCCCATTTTACAGAAGAGGCAATTGAGGGCCAAAGAAGCAGTGACTTGCTCAAGGTCCCACAGCAGACAATTGGCGGGGCTGAGGTTAGAATCCAGGTCCTCTGACTGGCAGGCCCCAGGCCTCAGTCACTAGATTAGGTGGCTTCTCCACAGCCTTTGGGAAGAAGTCACCAGCCAAGTCAAATGGGGCTCAAGTGCCGACCCAGCACCCTGGCTCGTTGTGGGTGGGGAATGTATCTGCTTCTTGTTCTATTTTGCTCTCCCAAGCACTTAACACAATACTTTGCACAGAATAAGCACTCAATACATATGATCGAATGAATGAACGAATGAACAGCTCGGCCCAGCTCACCTCAACTCGGGCCTCTTGGGTAACTTGGCCTGGCTCAGGCTCCAGGACGGTCAAATCCATGACTTGGACCCAGTGTGAAAATCCGTTTGGAAGAAACCCCTGGGAAACCTAGGGGATAAAGGAGGGAAGGAGTGGATGTTAAATATCATTTGAGGCTGTTTATATTTCCCGTCACTAACCATGTCGTCAATCAGTCTGACAACCACTCGTTACTCAGATTGGACAGTTGGTCGTATTTACTGAGCGTATTTATTACTGTGTGCAGAGCACTGTATTAAGCACTTGGGAGGCTTTCCCCCACTAAGCCCTCCTTTCCTCTTCTCCTACTTCCTTCTGCTTTGCCCTAACTTGCTGCCTTTATTCATCCCCCCTCCCAGCCCCAGAGTACTTACGTCCATTATCTGTCATTTATTATATGATTGTCTGCCTCCCCCTGTAGACTAGAAGCAGCGTGGCTCAGTGAAAAGAGCCCGGGCTTGGGAGTCATAGGTCATGGATTCTAATCCCAGCTCCGCCACTTGTCAGCTGTGTGACCTTGGGCAAGTCACTTCACTTCTCTGTGCCTCAGTGACCTCACTTGTAAAATGGGGATGAAGACTGTGAGCTCCCCATGGGATAAGGTGGTCACCTTGTATCTCCCTCAGCGCTTAGAACAGTGCTCGGCACATAGTAAGCGGTCAACAACTGCCAACATTATTATTATTATTAGAATGAGCACTTACTGGGTTCAGAGCACTGTACTAAGCTCTTGGGAGAGTATACTATAACACTTAGACACATTCCCTGCCCACAGTGATCTTACAATCAAGAGGGGGTGACAGACATGAATAGAAATCAATATATTATAGATACATACGTAAGTGCTGTGGGGCTGAGAAAGGGGTGAATGAAGGGGAGCCAATCCCAGTGCTTTTTTTTTCTACTGGCATTTGTTAAGTCCTTGCTGTGTGCCAGGTTCTGTGGCAGTTTGGGAGCGATACGAGCTAATCAGATTGGACACAGTCCATGCCCAAAGTCCAAATGAGGCACAGAGAAGTGAAGCGGTTTGTCTAGTGTCATCTAGCAGGCAAGTGGCAGAGAAGGGGTTAGAACACAGGACCTTGCCTTCCAGGCCCATGCTCTAGCCATTAGGCCACTCCGCTTGTCTAAAAGTCATTGTTTTTTTTCTCTCCGAGCTTTCATTTAATAGTATTTAATGCTTGTCTGCTTTCAGCCAGCACTTAACAAATACCATAATTATTATTCTTATTCATTCATTAAATCGTATTTCTTGAGTGCTTGCTGAGTGCAGAGCACTGTCCTAAATGCTTGGAAGAGTACAATCTAACAATAAACAGACATATTCCTTGCCCACAATGAGCTGACAGTCTAGAGGGGGAGAAATTAATGTCAATCAATAAATGACAGATCTGGAGTTAAATGTTGTGGGGCTGGGTGGGGGATGAATGAAGGGAGCAAGTCAGGTCGATGGAGAAGAGAGTGGAAGAAGAGGAAAGGGGGGCTTAGTCAGGGAAGGCTTCTTTGTGCAGAGCACCATATGAGATGCCTGGGACAGTCTCATAGGCACGAGACATCCCCCTGCCCTTGAAGATCTGATCTCCCCTGATACGCGCCAAGCTTTCTCAGTTCTTTTTCATCACAGGGAAAGACCTAGTAAAAGACAGATATCGTTCTCCTTTTTATTCCCTAAATAACTGGGGAACATTGCCTGGCTAAAGTTTGGTCAGCAACTTCTGTCCTGTTTTATCCACCATTAGTGGGGTATCTGACCTTCCCCCTCAGGCCCCCGCCCCCCACATTCCCCACCCCTCGCCCAGCCCCCCAGCACTTATGTCCAAAATTTCATTCATTTTTATGTATTGCCGCCTGTCTCCCCCGTTCTAGACCGCTCTAGCTCCTCGTGGACAGGGATTGTGCCTGTTTATTATTGATTCAGTCAGTTGTATTTATTGAACACTTACTGTGTGCAGAGCACTGTACTAAGCCCTTGGAGAAGTCCAATTCATCATCTGTTCCCTCATCTGCAACATGGGGATTCGAGCGCTATGTGGCCTTGGGCAAGTCATTTCCCTTTCCTCAGCTTCTCTTTCCCCTTCTGAAAACAGGCGTTAGGGACCCGTTCTCCATCTTCCTCGGACTGGGCCCTCCTTTTGGGCAGACAGTGTCTGACCGGGTTATCTCATGGTTGTCCCAGTGGCTGGTATAGTGCTTGGGTCATAGTGAATGCCTAACGGATACCACCATTATTACCGTGGTCATTATTATTAGGAGTGGAAAACTAATGTCTGTCACTTCCGAGAAACAGCGTGGCTCAGTGAAAAGGGCCCGGGCTTAGGAGTCAAAGGTCATGGATTTTCATCCCGGCTTCGCCACTTGTCAGCTGTGTGACTTTGGGCAAATCACTTAACTTCTCGGTGCCTCAGTTACCTCCTCTGTAAAATGGGGATTAAGACTGTGAGCCTCATGTGGGACAACTTAATTACCTTGTATCTACCCCAGCGCTTAGAACAGTGCTAGGTACATAGTAAGCGCTTAACAAATACCAACCTTTTTTTTTTCTAGTAGATTTTAAGCTACCTTGCAGGCAGGGATCCAAAAACTTCACGAACTGTGCATTGTGTTTAGAGGCTAGGTCAGAGACGAGTTTATTTTTAGGAATACTAGCAGGGAGTTTCTGGTTAAGTGGCGAAATTATCTCTGCCCATCAAGGGTAGCTCAACTTCAAGCAATACAGAGTTTCTCTATATACCATTGGTACAATGTATCAGAAGAATACAGTACAAGAGAAATCCTTTAGAATGGAAAGCAGTCAACCCCACAGGTGTTTTCCACCCAACCCCCCATCTGCTTTGTTCTAGGTGATCGGATAACACCGATAAGCAGGGCCAGGGGTCTTGGTCAAGGGCACAAGAGAGTCCTTTCATCTTTGCAATTAAGTCGATTTGAGTCAATTCAGTCTTTAAGTGATTTGAGTTACTCAAATAGCCAGAATTGTCTTGAGTAAATCGAGTTAAGTGTTGTAATGTGAGTGATCCAGCAGATCTGGGGCTGAAACAACTCAGAGAGGGAGATCAGAGACAAAGAACGGGGGACAACTGCAGGACCAGTTGAACCTGAGCATAGCTTCCACGCTACCAACTTCAACCATCATTGCCCCAGTGGAGAGAGCACGGGCCTGGGAGTCAGAGGATCCGGGTTCTAATCCCGGCTCCGACACCTGCCACCTGTGTGGCTTTGGGCAAGTCACTTCTCGGTGCCTCAGTTATCTCATCTGTAAACTGGGTATTAAGACTTTGAGCCTCACGCGGGAAAACCTGATTACCCTGTATCTATCCCAGCGCTTGTAACAGTGCTCGGCTCATAGTGAGCGCTTAACAAATACCAACATTATTATTATTATTGTTATTATTATGAATCCCAGCTCTGCCAGTTGCTTTGTGGGACCTTGGCCAAGATGATTCACTTCTCTGTGCTTCAGTTTCCTCAACTGTAAAATGGGGATTAAATACCTATTCCCTCTCCTATTTAGACCGCGCCCCATGTGAAGCAGGGATCGTGTCCGACCTGATTAACTTGTACCTGCCACAGCATTTAGAACCTGGCTCGACACATGGTAAGCACTTCATTCATTCAATAATATTTATTGAGCGCTTATTATGTGCAGAGCATTGTACTAAGCGCTTGTAGTGTACAAGTAAATGTCATTATTATTACTCTCATTAGTAGCAGTAGTAGTAGTAACTCTTTGTTATTGTACTCTCCCAAGTGCTCAGCACAGTGCTCTGCATTCAGGAAGCGCTCAGTTAATCCTATCGATTGAACGATTGAAAATTTGATCGAACCGAGTCGTTTTGCCACGGATCGTCCAGCTCACATCCCTATGTCTTTTAGCCCCCAGATGACCCAGTGAGCGGCTCTAGGATGACCAGACACCCGCGATCGCCGCCCCCGCAGAGGCCGCCGAGCCCCGGAAAGTGGCGGCGCCCTCCGCCCCCGCCCTCCCCTCCCCAAGCGCCCACCGACAGAGGGGCCGGGCGGCTTTCCTCCGGAGTGACTCCAGGCGGGTCCCGCTCTCAGCCGGCCCTCCCCCTCTTCATCCGTTCGATCACTGTATTTATCCAGCACTAACTACGGGCAAGACCCCTGTGCTAAACTCTCGGGAGAGGTCCGATTCCACAGAATAGCAGACTGGTTCCCTGCCCATAGAGAGTTTACAGTCTATAAGAGGAGGGAGACAGACATTAAGGGGAATAAATGATGGGTGGAGATGTTCCCTGCCCATCTAACGAGCTTTATTGTGCAAATGGCCCAAGGACATAGACCCGCCCCGCCCCCTCCCCCAAACCGTTGCTTTTCCGTGGTCTTCCCTTTCCAGACGCAGAGTGGTATGAATGACGAGGATGATGAAAACTATTCATTCATTCATTCAATTGTATTTATCGAGCGCTTTCTGTGGGCCGAGCACTAAGTGCTTGGGAGAGTACAACACGACAATATAACAGACACTTTGCCTGCCCACCACGAGCTCACAGTCCAGAGGGGGAGGCAGACATTAATATAGATAAATAAATGAATGCACTACAGCTCCTTGACCCGCATTAAGTGCCGCCCGCATGTCAAAGGCCGGGCTAGACGTCGGATGATCCGGTCGGACATGGTCCCCACCCCTCACGGGACTCCCGGTCTGGTGGGGAGGGCCTGGCATTCGTGGGCGGGGAATGTGTCTGTGTCTTGTATCGTCCTCTATCAGGGTGGTTAATACAGTGCTCTGCACACAGTATTCATTCATTCAATAGTATTTATTGAGCGCTTACTATGTGCAGAGCACTGTACTAAGCGCTTGGAATGTACAAGTCGGCAACAGATAGACAGTTCCTGCCCTTTGATGGGCTTACAGTCTAATCGGGGGAGACAGGCAGACAAGAACAATGGCAATAAATAGAGTCAAGAGGAAGAACATATAAAAACAATGACAACTAAATAGAATCAGGGTGCTGTACATCTCATTAAATAAAATAAACAAAATGAATAGGGTGATAAAGATATATCCAGTTGAGCGGACGAGTACAGTGCTGAGGGGGTGGGACAGGAGAGGGAAAGTGGGGAGAAGAGGGTTTAGCTGCGGAGAGGTGAAGGGGGGTAGAGGGAGCAGAGGGAAAAAAGGGAAGAGCTCAGTCTGGGAAGGCCTCTTGGAGGAGGTGAGCTTTGAGTAGGGATTTAAAGAGGGGAAGAGAATTAGATTGTCGGAGGTGAGGAGGGAGGGCATTCCAGGACCGTGGGAGGACGTGGTCCAGGGGTCGACGGCGGGATAGGCGAGACCGAGGGACGGTGAAGAGGTGGGCGGCAGAAGGGCAGCAGAGGAGCGGAGCGTGCGGGGTGGGCAGTAGAAAGAGAGAAGGGAAGAGAGGTAGGAAGGGGCAAGGTGATGGAGAGCATTGAAGCCTAGGTGAGGAGTTTTTGTTTGGAGCGGAGGTTGATAGGCAACCACTGGGGGTGTTTAAGAAGGGGAGTGACATGCCCAGATCGTTTCTGCAGGAAGATGAGCCGGGCAGCGGAGTGAAGAATAGACTGGAGCGGGGCGAGAGAGGAGGAAGGGAGATCAGAAAGAAGGCTGACACAGTAGTCTAGCCGGGATATAACAAGAGCCTGTAGCAGTAAGGTAGCCGTCTGGGTGGAGAGGAAAGGGCGGATCTTGGCGATATTGTAAAGGTGAGACCGGCAGGTCTTGGTAACGGATCGGATGTGTGGGGTGAACGAGAGAGACGAGTCAAAGATGACACCGACGTTGCGGGCCTGAGAGACGGGAAGGATGGTCGTACCATCCACGGTGATAGGGAAGTCTGAGAGAGGACTGGGCTTGGGAGGGAAGATGAGGAGCTCAGTCTTGCTCATGTTGAGTTTTAGGTGGCGGGCCGACATCCAGGTGGAGACATCCTGGAGGCAGGAGGAGATGCGAGCCGGAAGGGAGGGGGAGAGGACAGGGGAAGAGATGTAGATCTGCGTGTCATCTGCGTAGAGATGGTAGTCAAAGCCGTGAGAGCGAATGAGTTCACCAAGGGAGTGAGTGTAAATGGAGAACAGAAGAGGGCCAAGAACTGACCCTTGAGGAACTCCAACAGTTAAAGGATGGGAGGGGGAGGAGGCACCTACGAAGGAGACCGAGAATGACCGGCCAGAGAGATAAGAGGAGA